>NW_017671272.1:7399-115963 GCF_001879085.1 Nicotiana attenuata | reverse complement strand
CCTCGCTCTAATCAAAGTTCTTTCTACGTGATCTTCCTCCTGCGTGATTCCCACAATGCCCTCATGTATTTCCCTCATTACATACTCCGTTTGAGAAGGTCCGAGGCATCTTGCTAATGGACCACCGAACATCTTACGATAAAGATTCCCTTGTTTTAAACAGTAACGAGCAGCCTTTTTTCAAAGTGCATGCGCTTGCTTCTTGTCATTAGGGACGGTACCATACTGTAAAAAAGCAACAATTTCGTTTCTCCAATCCCAAGTTAAATTATTAAAATTTACCTCATTCTTATCTGGATCGAGAACTGAATGAAATAAATGTATAATTGCAGCATTTGCATCTTTTGCTACATCAGCTGCGGATGCGAGATTAGCTAAGGCATCTGCTTCAACATTTTCATCCCTCGATATCTGTATGACCTTCCAAGTCTGGAATTGCTTTATCAGTTCCCGTACCTTTTCCAAGTACTGTTGCATCCTTGCTTCCCTAGCTGTGTAAGTCCCCAGCATTTGATTAACCATGAGCTGCGAGTCACTTTTGATCACTACTTGATTTATACCAAGTTCTCGTGCCAATTCTAAACCTGCAATCACAGCTTCATACTCCGCTTCATTGTTAGTTACGGAATGACATTTAATAGCTTGCCTAATAGTTTCACCTGTAGGTGGTACTAAAACAATTCCTAATCCTGCACCTTTTACGTTAGATGAGCCATCAGTAAATAAGGTCCATGTTCCTGGATTAGTCTCATTAAGTACTTGTACTTCTTTTTCTGCTTCTAATTGCATCCCTTGGCTAAAGTCAGCGACGAAATCAGCTAATATCTGTGATTTTATTGCTGTTCTAGGTAAGTACGTGATTTCATATTCACTTAGCTCTATGGCCCATTTAGCTAACCTTCCTGACAATTCATGTTTATGCAATATATTACGTAGGGGGTATGCAGTCACTACAACAATGGGATGACATTGAAAGTAAGGTCTTAACTTCCTAGATGCCATGGTTAGAGCAAGTGCTAATTTTTCCAATTGTGGATATCGTGTCTCTGCATCTAACAAAGATTTACTAACATAATAGATAGGAGATTGTTTACCCTGCTCCTCTCGAACCAAAACCGCGCTTACTGCAACTTCTGACACAGCAAGGTAGATAAAAAGTTTCTCCCCAGCCTAGGTTTTTGCTAGCAAAGGTGGATTTGACAAGTATATTTTCAAATCTCTAAGTTCTTGTTGACACTCCTCATCCCATTCAAAATGATCCTGCTTCTTAAGAGCCGAGAAGAATTTAAAACATTTTTCAGATGATTTAGAAATGAACCTTCCCTAAGCTGCGATTCTTCCTGCAGTCTTTGAACCTCTTTCTTGTTGGAAAGTATATCTGGAATTTCTTGAATGGCTTTAATCTGTGCAGGATTCACTTCAATACCACGGTTAGAAACAAGAAAACCTAAAAATTTTCCTGATGCCACACCAAATGCACATTTTTCTGGATTCATCTTCATATTATATTTTCGTAAAATTTTAAACGTGTCAGATAGGTGTGATATATGATCTTCTGAATGTTGGGTCTTAACTAGCATATCATCTACATACACTTCCATGGTTTTACCTAAATGTTCTTTGGGTGACCAACCTTTGATACGTTGCACCTGCATTCTTAAGACCGAAGGGCATTACCTTGTAACAGTAAGTCCCCCTGTCTGTTATAAAAGAAGTTTTTTCTTCATCTCCTGGATCCATCTTGATTTGATTATAGCCTGAATATGCATCTAAAAAACTTAATAGCTCATGCCCTGCAGTAGCATCAATTAACTGATCTATGTGCGGTAAAGGAAAGGAATCTTTTGGACAGGCTTTATTAAGGTCTGTGTAATCTACACAGACTCGCCACTTACCGTTCTTCTTAGGAACCACAACAGTATTAGCTAACCAATTAGGATATTTTACCTCACGAATTGAACCAATTTATAGCAACTTATGAACTTCCTCTTGAATCACCTTATTTTTGAAAATTCCTTGCTTTCTTTTCTTCTGCTTGACGGGAGGATATGATGGATCTTCATTCAACTTATGAGTCGTGACTTCCGGTGGTATCCCTGTCATGTCAGAATGGGACCAAGCAAAACAGTCCGTATTAGCTTTTAAAAATTCAATCAATTTACGTTTTACCTCCGGGCTAAGATTAGCCCCTATGTACACTTTTCTCTCGGGCCAATGTACAAATAATACCACAGCCTCTAGCTCTTATATCGTTGTTTTGATGTTCTCATTCTCCTCCGGTTCTTGAATGGTATCAGGTCTTGAATCCAGATCTGTTTGCTTTTGCTCAGGTGAGGTTGACTCCGTGTTACCCTCACCTAAATTCTGTAATTGCTATTTGTCTTCACCATTAACAATTGAATCTGCAACGGAATTGATGCTTCTAGATGTTGGTTGATCGCCTCTGATTTGGCATATTCCCCATGGAGATGGGAATTTAATAACTTGATGTAAAGTTGAAGGAACAACTTCTATGTCATGAATCCATGGCCTCCCAAGAATCATATTGTAAGCCATTTCCATATCTACCACTTGAAATTTGGTATCTTTAACGACGCCTTCTGCGAACGTGGTAAGTATTGCCTCCCCTTTTGTTACAACACTAGAGTTATCAAATCCCGACAAAGTATGAGCCTTTGGGATTAATTTATCCTCCGATTGCATCTTGCGCAATACCCATATTAAAACAATATTTACGGAACTACCTGGATCAACCAAAACTCTTTTCACGTTAGTATCATGTACAAGTAAAGATATTACCAGTGCATCGTTATGCGGAGTTATGAGTCCCTCGGCGTCGGCGTTGTTGAATATAACATTCTCTTCTTCCAGTACATGTCGAGGCCGCTTCCCGTGGGTAATTGTCACTTTTGAAACCTTTTTATATGATACATTGATCTCTTCACTTCCGTTGATAGCGTTGACAGTTCTCTTGGGCGAATGTGGTTTCAGAGGCTCCTGTCTGTTCTTCATGTATGCTTGTTTACCTTTCTCACTGAACAACTCAGTAAGATACCCTTATTTTAACAAATGATCAACTTCACCTTGTAGAAACCTGCAATCTGCTGTTTTATGCCCATGATCGTTATGAAATTCGCACCAATGATCAGGGTTTCGTCTGTTCAGATTTGATCGCATTTCCTTTGGCCATCGTACCTTATCTCCCATGCTCCTTAAAACAACCACGAGTTTAGAGGTGCTTACGTTGAAGTTGTAACCACCGAACCTTGCCTTTAGACTTCCATCATCGTCTCGTGACCCGCGTGTGTTTCGATCATTCCCGAACCTTGATGAGGAGCCTGATTCCCTGTTCCTAGGTTTGTGATCGTACCTTTGATTATCTTGTCTTGATCATGAGTCCTTTCCTGCAGGTCCCATGTATGGTTCGTACCTGTTTTTACCGGATCTCTTTTCATTTTCCACACGCCTTGAGCTTACCTTTTCTTCTATTTTATGTCGTAAAATAATGTCTTCTTCAATCCTCATCTTTGTACTGTATCTGTTGTAGACATCATTCCACGTTGTTGCTGGGAATTCTCGAAGGCTTTCTTTGAGTCGCCTCGTGTCTTCTGAACTCTTCTCATTCAAATTACTAGCAAAGGCTATGGCTGCCCAATTGTCAGGTACTCGTGGCAGCGTCATTCTTTCCCGTTGAAATCTATCTACGAACTCTCTAAGTAACTCTGAGTCTCCTTGCTTGATTTTGAAGATATCTTCCATTCGCTTTTCATCTTTTTGAGCTCCCGAGTGTGCTTTGATAAATAAATCTGCAAGCTTAGCAAACGAATTTATAGAATTTTCGGGTAAAAGAGAATACCATGTTACGGCTCCTTTAGTGAGTGTTTCACCGAATTTTTTGACCAAGACCGACTCAATCTCTTGCTTAGTCAAATCATTGCCCTTGACACCTGTTGTGAATGCAGTAACGTGATCTCGTTGATCTGATGTACCATCATACTTTGGAATATCAGGCATCTTAAACTTCTTTGGAATTGGTAGGGGAGCAGCACTTGGCTTCCATGGTTGTTGGGAATATTTATCTATATCCACTCCCTTGATCACGGGCGGTACTCCAGGTATTTGCTCTATGCGTTCATTTTGCTCCTTAAGCTGTTTCTGCAAGGTTAGTACTAGATTTTGTAAATCAGAGTTAACTGGATTACCTGGGTCTCTCTCTTGTGTTTCACTAGGGGTTCCACCGCTGCCTGAATTAATCAATCATGAACGAGGATTCTCCAAAGTGTTGTTGTTTAGAGTAGATGTGGGTGGAACAGTAGGTAATTGGCTAACAAAAGCTTGGAGAGCGTTATTGACTTGAGAGGCAATGAGTTTTTGCAGAGCCTCATTCATGGTTTCAACATTTTCGAATTGAGCCTGTCCATCTGTGTGAGATCCATCAGGAGTGCCTTCACAAGACCGTCGTGGGGAGCCTCGTGGAGAACCTTGTGGAGAGCCTCGTGGGGAATCTCCCTGAAGTTGTTGGATTGTCTGAATTTCTGGGTTTTCTTGAGTGTTGTCATTGTTGTTCGACATGATTGATGCAATCAAGAAAATTAGGTTGAGATATGCTTGATTATCAGATTCCCGGTAACGGAACTAATTAGTTTAACCAAAAATTAGATTTTAGGTCAAAGCTTGAATTTAGAAGAACTCGGGTTACTGATAATCGGAAAAGTATATAAGAAAGAGATTTTGAATAATATAATCAGAAAGCAAATAGAACAAAGTATATTCCAGTAATGTTTTTCGTGTCCCCACAGTTGTTTGTGACTTTCCCTTTTATAGCTATTTTGGGAATACAGATTTTCCCTTTATCATAATAAGACAATTATGGGTAATTAATGACCTTAAATGTTACGTTATGCAATCATATACATTCAATACATATTCTCTAACATTTCTAATTTTTAATACTCATTAAATGCTGTATCTAGGCTCTTTTTTGCTGTCAGATTCATTCCTTTGTCTCTTCTCGATCCTTGACCTTTGAGTGTCTTAAATAGGTACGAGCGTTGAATTATTTGTATGACTGCTCGTGCCTTCTTCATTTAACTTGCTCGTATCTGTCGTTGCTCGTATCTGTTAACCAACCTTAATTCTTTGACTGCTTGATCAGTCTACGTGCCATGACACATCACTATATATATAAAAACAATTTTCCCCAATACAGTAACATCATTGTAATATTGCGGGGTGTAACATCATTCCCCCTTTTGGAACATTCGTCCTCGAATGTTGACTGATGCTCTTATCATTTTTATAACTTATAGCTCTTGTGAATACCTTAATACTCTCCTTTCCATTTAAGCAGTTGCTGTGTGAATAAATCCAAAGTCTAGGGTATTCCCCCCTTTAGCTTTCTTGCTCATATCATGACTTGTGGTCGAAATCTTTCTAATCTCGCAACTGCTGCTACCTCCTGTCATGCAGCCTGTATGACCCTGGCTTTGTAAGTGCGCTTATGCGATTCATCATTCCTTTTTCCTTTTAGCTTTTAGCAATATCTAGGCCTTACTTTGTAAACATATACAAGGCTTAATAGGATGCCTCTCTGGGCATCTATAGGTGTACTGAAGTTCTTCGCTATACTTTGTAGAACTTGTGAATATGGCCATATCTTATTTCATAGATCTGGTTATCCATTCGTATGGCTTTACTGCATGTACATGGGTCATACTATACCATAATTTTTACTTCAATTTATCGTTACTGAGGTATGCTTACCAAACTCTAGTTACTTTTGTTGCCTATCCTTTAGGTATAAATATCAGTCCTTTAATGCTCCTTCATTACCGTTCGTCTTAAGAAGGATGGCGTAATCTCATGTCATACTTTGTAACTTGTATCTATCCGTTGTTGATTCACATCAATGTTGATCTACAATCCTCCACTTGAAGACTTGAAACTTCTTACGTAATACATTGCCGCTAGGGCTTACGTTGCATTGCGGAATATTTGAAGTGATTTCCATAATCGTATCTCATAGTGTCTCAATGTGATTCACCTTATGGGAGGGGGGTATCTTAATCTCGTGCCGTTAGTGAAATCTTTTCTCCTTCTCTTCTTTTTTTTTTCCTTCAAAATCATTATTCAAACGAAGGTCCAAATGTCATTCTTTATCTACCACAATTACACCCTCATTTTATTACCAGGTCAGCATTTTATTCTTTCTAAATGCTATTAATCTTAGACTCCTTTGAGTTTGTTCAGGCTATACTAAACTTTCAATAACTTAGAGAAACCATTATCTCTCTTGTTTTCATGGACTTAATCCCGAGAACTTATCCATTCTCATCACCTTTTCACTTGCCTTTCCTTATCCTTACCCATGTTTTTTAAAACTTTGTCGCTCTACCATACTTAAACTTGCAACCTATACATATCCATTTATATTACTTGCAACCTTCCTTCAACTTGCTTGTATCATATGTTTCCCTATGTCACTCTGGAACATCAAGCGAGACATCACATCGTCTCTAACTCTTCTTTACTGTCTTAATTAGCCTCCTCGATACCTAGAAACCATAGGCTATAAGATATGCCACTGACGATGCTGCTATTATTCCTGGATATTGAATCCCCGCACTTCTAGCCTTCTATCCGAAGTATGGACTATTCACAACTTTCTGCATTTAAGTATCTCGTACGTTGTTCACCTTTACCTTACTTACTTAAAATCTCGCATCATATCTTCTATCTCCTTCATAACCTCCCTTCCACATAGGTATGATTCATACCACAACTTGAAGCTGTATTATAATACTACAATCCGGTGGGAGCTTCATACTGACTTCTTATGAGTCTATTACCTTTTTTTTTAACTGGCTTTATCATAGAGCCGTTATAGACTATGGTTGTCGTACTATCTCTCTCGTACCTCTGATTTTAAGGGAGATCCTGCAATGTTCTCGATCACAATGTTTCTATTTTTCTAGGTCCAATAATCAAACTCCTCATTTACTTGGGTGATGTAACTCTTTAGTTTTCTCCTTCTTTTGATCGGCCTTTATGTCGGCTTAAGCTATCTTCCGACCTGTGGTTCCTGGTATTAGTTATTCTGTTTAGCCTCTCATGGGCACTGAGGAATATGCATGATACAATCCTTTAATAATTTAATCCTTCGTTTATTACCCGGGCCTAATTCTTTCTTTTAACGTATAACAGAATCTTCTACGGCTGTATATGCTGCATGTATAAAACTACGAACCTTTAGGTGCGTTCATAACGTAACCAACTCTGGATCATTGATCGAATAATTTCTTTCGTTCCATCTTGGCTTTCTTTCAACTTAAGCTATTACTTTTTCTGGTTTTTCTGCCCCCTTGTTGCGTCCATACTTAGCTCACCTTAGTGCCCTCACATGCTAGAGTTTTCGTGCAACTCATATGATCTCGAATATTACTTTTAATTTTTCTTCCCGTTCATTAGTCACGGTAGGTGCCACTTTCGTTTGGAGTGCTTATAATGTTGTTGTGAGATTGTTGTTACACGACCATTTCCTCTTTAGGTCGTTGTGCTTATGTTGAAGCCTTATTCCTTATTTCCTCAGCTAGTCTTTCGTTGTAGTACTTAGGGAGAACCCTTGATCCTCGTAAAGTTGTGAGCTTATTATGTACCTTTTGATGTCCTTCATTGCCTATAATTATCCGTAGTTGCTTACCTCCGTGCCCTTGTGCTTGTAGGGTTGCTTCTGAACTGTTATTTTGATTGCCTTCCTAGTGGCACTTTCTTTTATCCCCGTAACACTCATACGGTACCTTTAACTACCCCGACTCCTATTTGAGTATATCTCAAGTATTATAATGACATTACTGCAAGGCTGAATTCTCCATGTTGGGGTTTACTACATTCATCTTGCATGATCTACTGATTTGTCCAAAACTCTTGTCTAGTCATGACTAGGTTCTTCCTGAATCAACTACTAATTACTCGTCGGCCCATTCTCATATCCATATTCTGCGTTATCTTTCTTGGGTTATTTCCTTGTCTTAACTTACCTCACGTGCTGGGTCCTTATTTATCAATAATATCCCGGGCAGGAACCCTTACTTCCCCTTTTTTTTGACTTCGTGCTTACATAACGTCCTGGAATCATAGCATATCTGTAACATTTGGATAAGCGCAATATCATCCCTTTCTCATTTTTATCGCATTCTTCCTTTATCATTTCATATTCCCTCCTTTAGGGGAGTACTTCGACTTGGAGCTATGACAACCTGCCTATAGATGTTTTTCCTCTTTATCTTTGGCGTCCTTTCACATCATCGATGACCCTTACTCACTTGCGATAATCTTTTTGTACCAAGGATAACAAAATTCCTCACTCACGATGGTGACATTTAGTGTAACTGGCACATACAGTCGCTTAAGCTTAACTTTGCTCACATTGCTTGCTTTAGGGAAACGTCTTCCTGAATGACCATCTCTGAATTTCTAATGAATCTTCTTCTGTTGTCCATTCTATTATTTCCGGCACGAAATCTGAAATTCTCATGATGTCGACCATTATCAAATCACTTTCCTAATTCATGTTTACTTTATCTTATTCACCAGCCCATACTGATCTCTATTATTCTGGGGTCTAGCTTTTCCTATTGGTAATCACGTTAGAGTCTTGAACTTACTTCTTAAAATGAGGATATGACTTCATGGCCTATACTCTTTTGTTGTCCTAAGGCCTGTCACCTCTCGTCTCTTCATTCATTTGACTAGACTCTGTAATACTATATTTCTTCTTCTTTTTTTTCCTACCGTCGTTATCCATGTATCACACCTTATTCATAATGCTTCCTTATCTCTCTTCTCATTACTCTGCTAATATTTCTGCATATCCCTTTTCTTGTGATAACTACAACACGACATTCTTTCGCTTTTAGCTCCTTGCTTCATTCATCGGCTCTTCGGGTTGCTCAACATCCTTGCTCTACTAGGGACGAGAGTCACACTAACGTGATATTTATCCTTTTCAGGCTTTCAGTGCCTATCATCTGATTTTTTTAATCATGCTAGTATTCACATCTAATTGTAATATTCTGGAGTGCACAATCTGGGTGTCTCACAAGGAGATCTATTAGCACATTAGCAATATCCTTTGGCAATGTCAACTAATACAAGCAATCCATTCACCAATTTGAGTTACCCTAACCCTAGCCGGATCTTGATATCCTGTCCTTCTATACCTGTTATCCCCCCACAAGGCATAACTAAAATTGGTGTAACCAATTGTACATACCTCTTGTTACTGTTGAATATAACTCAAAAAGCTTATGTTCCTCTGCCTGAATTATAAACATTGTTAACTTTCATTAACTGGGTGCCTCGTACCTTTCTTCATCTTGCTTCTTTTGCTTGTTGAAACTTGTATTTATCTTCTTAATCTCTCATTGTCTTTCGCCATAAAGGTGGATAGGCATTCTTGCCTTAAGGCTTCTTATCAGGAGCTTACACCTTTCAGTACACCCATGATCTGCTAAAGACCTCACATTTACATATCATAGGCATCATACAAAAATTGAATTCCTCTGACTCAGCTCTTCCATAGCTATCTCTCTTTCCAACCTTCTTTTCGGATGTAGGTATCGTCTTATTACGAATAAAATAGAATTTCGGAATTTGAATTCTTATAAGTGAGCTCTATCACACGATCTAGAGTAAGAAGAAAGAGTGACAGTCCAAAATGCCCTATAGCCTCCTGCTTATAAGTGTGGTGCACGACACACCCATAAACAAGACTCTACTAGACACGACTTGTAGATTCCCTAGGATAGAACTGCTCTGAAACCACTTTTGTCACGACCCAAACCGATGGGCCGCGATGGGCACCCGGTACCTTACTCAACCGAGTACCAACATAATGTATCTTTTCATGTCATACTATCATAAATAACTGATCCTGAAAGGCTTCCATGAAATAGGTAGAATACAACAGGTAATGCCAACTTATACATAAGTCATATGGGCCTCTAAGACCAAAATAACCACTTGAACACTGAACATAGGCCGACAAGGCCATACGATCTTTTACGTACATGACATCTGTCTACAAGCCTCTAAGAATGCATAATTTTCATAAAGGTCGAGACAGAGTCCCGCCACACCAAACAATACACATCTAACTCATACTAACCAAACAAGCAACTCCGAAGCAAATGGAGCGCACCAACATCTTTCGCTGAGCTGATATCCTACATGAAGGGCTCTCGACCTGTCTATCGGGACCTGCGGGCATGAAACGCAGTGTTCCCAGGCAAAAAGGGACGTCAGTACAAATAATGTACTAAGTATGTAAGGCACATAAAT
This sequence comes from Nicotiana attenuata, assembly GCF_001879085.1. Classification (NCBI taxonomy): domain Eukaryota; kingdom Viridiplantae; phylum Streptophyta; class Magnoliopsida; order Solanales; family Solanaceae; genus Nicotiana; species Nicotiana attenuata. The sequence goes on along the minus strand of NW_017671272.1, from coordinate 105,625 downwards.
AAGTACATAACAAACATGGAGGAAATATAGAGTAAATGACTCCACCTGTAAGTCTGGATAACTTTGTAAATCATGAAGTAATTATAGTGTCATGCATATGCGTATGAATGTCATGTCGTGCATAGGTACATGTTTCATAACATCATCAGCCTCTGAGGGCGTCCCATCATATCATCTCGGTCACTATGGGCAAAATCATCAACGTATACCAGCTGATAAGGTGGTGGTGCGTATATAACGTCATAACCTTTCTCATATTCCATATATATATATATATATATACATACATATATACGTGTATATAATGCCATCTGGTCATGGGTCAATGTACATGAATGCAATGCATGAAAAGTACGTCAATAAAATCTCTTGGAGTGTCATAAGACCATTATGCCTTTGAATAATATCATGAAGTAAACTTTTTCAACTTACGTATTTTTCTGAGACTCATGAACAGATGATAGAATAATCTGACACATAGAGAATCAAGAACATAAGCATCTCTATCATATCTATGAATAGAGTCATTTATGGAAGTTGTGCATTTGCACATTTCGTTTGCATCGTATGGATCATGCCAAAAGAAAGAAGGGATAGCCTTAACGTACCTGGAGTAGAGAAAAATTCGTATGATATTCTTGGAAAATGTTATATCGTACTCCTTTAGAACCGCAAAATTTAATATTGCTATGATCCTAAAAATTCTCGCAAGAATTTCGTTGAAACCTATGAATTGTAGTGTTTTTGTGATTAAAAGCTAATGTTCTGGTTTTGTATACAAGACATGAAAAAGTGAAGCTTGTTGAAGACATTTTACATGAATTTACACGTTCTGCCTTTTTGGAGATCTCTTAAACATTTTTTCAATCCTAAGTGCTAATTGTAGGGAATGGATAATGCTTTGATCTTTGTCTTTTATATTCAAGACATGGTTATAAAAGTGGCTAAGTCTAGGTTTGCCACCTAGAGACATATGAACGTTAGTCATTGCTTATAATGTGGCTAGTTGCCACATTTCTTTTTTTTGGGGTAATTGTTAATCTTTATCCACTTATTAGTTAATTGGGTAATGTCCTGTTATCCGGTAATTAATCAATCACCCGTATAATTACGAATTAGTTCCACTTACATAAAATATTACTCACTTTTCACACACCTTACTATCATGGCCATGTGGTACCTTGTATGGTACTAGTCCATAAATACTGGGTATTTTAGCTCGGGCCGTATTTTATCCCAAAATGCCAAATTTCAACGAAGTTCTTTTTTTTCGACTTGCTTCTCCTCTCACCTTCACGAATTTACTCATCACTTATAATCCTTTTATAATCTCCAAATAATCTTTTCCTTGGACTGATGTTAATTACCTTACGATAAATTCAACGTATAATACTACAAGGTGCAATATCGTCGTAACTTAATACTGCGAAGCGTAACATCACCGTAATGAAATACTGCAAGGCGTAACATCATCGTAATATAATACTGCAGGACGTATCATCATCGTAATATTGCGGGGTGTAACACTGTTAGTGAGAGACCACTTGCATCAGATGTTCACGCCTTGGCCAATCAGTTCGCGAGGTTAGATATTTCGGAGCCTAGTCGGGTTCTAGATTGTGTGGTTTCTCGATCTTCCTTGTATGATCGCATCAGCGAGTGTCATTATGACGACCCTCATTTTCTTGTCCTTAAGGACACAGTTCAGCACGGTGATGCCAAGGAGTTTTCTATTGGGTATGATGGGGTGTTGCGGATGCAGGGTCGGATTTGTGTGCCCAATGTTGATGAGTTAAGTGAGTTGATTCTTGAGGAGGCCTACAATTCGCAGTATTCCATTCATTCGAGTGATGCAAAGATGTATCAGGAGTTGAGGCATCACTATTGGTGGAGGAGGATGAAGAAAGACATTGTGGAGTCTGTAGCTCGGTGCTTGAATTATTAGCAGGTGAAGTGCGAGCATTAGAGGCCGGGCAGTTTGCTTTAGAGGCTTGAGATTGCGGAGTGGAAATTGGAGAGTATCGCCATGGACTTTGTAGTTGGGCTCCCACGGACTTCGAAGAAGTTTGATGCTATTTGGGTAATTGTGGACTGGTTGACTGAGTTCGCGTATTTCATTCCAATTGGGACTACCTATTCATCAAAACGGTTGGCTGAGATCTACATCTACGAGATTGTTCGCCTTCACGGTGTGCTAGTGTCTATCATTTTAGATAGGGGCACGTAGTTCACATTGCTGTTTTGGAGAGCAGTGCAGTGAGAGTTAGGCATAAAGGTTGAGTCGAGTACGACATTCCACCCTCAGACGGATGGATAGTCCGAGCGCGCAATTCAGATATTGAAGGATATGCTACACACCTATGTCATGGATTTTGGGGATTTTTGGGATCAGTTTCTGCCACTTGCAGCGTTTGCCTACAACAACAGCTACCAATCGAGTATTCAGATGGCTCCGTATGAGCCCTTATATGGTAGACAGTGTCAGTCTCCAGTTGGTTGGTTTGAGCCGGGTGAGGCTAGGCTATTGGGTACTAACTTGGTTCAATATGCTTTGGACAAGGTTAAGTGGATTCGGGATTGGCTTCGCACGGCACAGTCTAGATAGAAGAGTTACACCGATGGTAAGGTTCGTGATGTTGCTTACATGGTGGGAAAGAAAGTATTGCTCAGAGTTTCATCCATGAAGGGTGTTATGAGGTTCCTGAAGAAGGGCAAGTTGAGACGTTGATATATTGGGCCTTTTGAGGTGCTTGAGAGGATTGGGGAAGTGGCTTACAAGGTTGCATTGCCGCCTAGTCTATCGAGTGTTCATCTAGTGTGTCATGTTTCCATGCTTCGAAAGTATTTCGACGATCCGTCCCATGTTTTGAATTTCAGAACGGTTAAGTTAGATAGGGATTTAACTTATGATGTTGAGCCGGTGGCCATTATGGATTGGCATGTTCGAAAGTTGAGGTCAAAGAATATAGCTTCAGTGAAGGTGCAGTGGAGGCGTCAGCCAGTCGAGGAGGCCACTTGGGAAACCGAGCGAGAGATGCGTAGCGGATATCCACGCCTATTTGAGACTCCAGGTATGATTCTAGACCCGTTCGAGGATGAACGTTTGTTTAAGAGGGGTAGAATGTAACGACTCAGCTGGTCGTTTTGAGTATAATAGCCTCGTTTCCCCATATATTGCTTATTCTATTCTCATTTGTTGTTATGTGACTTGCTGGGGTAGTTGGTTTGGTTCCGGGGATGATTCTGAATATGTTGGGACACTTAGTCCCAAGGTTGGAAGCCAAAGTTGAAAGAGTTGACCGGATGTTGACTTATAGGTAAATGACTCTGAAATGGAGTTTTGATGGCTCCAATAGCTCCGTATGGTAATTTTGGGCTTAGGAGTGTGTCCGAATATTGGTTTGGAGGTCCGTAGATGATTTTGGCTTGAATTGGCGAAAGTTGGAAAAGTTAAAGTTTGAAGAGTTGAGAAGTTTGACCGAAAGTTGTCATTGTGGTTACCGGGCTCGCATTTTGGTTCTGCAAGTTGGAATAGGTCCGTTGTGTCATTTATGACTTGTGTGCAAAATTTGAGGTCAATCGGAATTGGTTTGGTATGTTTCGGCATTAGTTTTGGAAGTGAGAAGTTCAAAGTTCATTAGGCTTGAATCGGTGTGCGATTTGTGTTTTAGTGTTGTTTGATGTGATTTAAGGCTTCGAGCGAGTTCATATGATGTTTTAGGATATGTTGGTATGTTCGGATGGGGTCCCGGGGACCTCAGTTGTGATTTGGATCATGTTCGTCTCCTTTTTTGACTTGTTGGATTGCTGTCATGGCAGTTGCTGGTTTCCTTATATGCGATCGCGAGAGAAAATCCGCGATCGCGAAGGGTTGTTTGGGTGACTGTAGAATTTGTTATGCACGTTCGCGAGAACGGGTCTGCGATCGCGAAGCTTGGGGAGTCAGTACTACACGAACGCGTGGTAGGTACCACGTTCGCGATGAAGGAAGAGGAGGCCTGGGAGGTCAGGCACGTTGCTCTACGCGATCGCATGAATGTGTACGCGATCGCATACCTTTGGGGGATTTAGTCAGCGCGTTCACGATTTGAGTTATGCGTTCGCGAAGAGTTGTTTTGGCAGCTTCTATTTTTGTGCTTCGCGATCACGAAGCATTTCCCGCAATCGCGAAGAGGAGCATCTGGGCAGAGTATAAGATTTCAAAAATGAGGGTTAGAGTATTATTTCATATTTGGACTTTGGGATCCGGATTGAGGCGATTTTTTGAGGGATTTTCAAGGAATTGATTGGGTAGGTGATTCTAGCTCGGATTTGGTTAATATACATGAATCTATCATTATTTTTACCATTTAATTAGTGTTTTGGGTTTGAAAAATTGGGGAAAATTGTAGAAACTTCATACAGTGTAATTTGAGGATTTGAAGGTCGAGTTGAGATCAGAATTGAGTAATTTTGGTATTGTTGGACTCGTTTTTGAATAGGTTTTCGGATTTTGTTAATTTTGTTGGGTTCTGAGGTGTGCGCCTGGGGTTGACTTTTACTTTTGTTAAAGAACCTAGCTTTATCATATGGAATTGATTCCTATAGCTCGTGTTGATTGTATTAAGTTGTTTGTGGCTAGATTCGAGTCGTTCGGAGGCCGATTCGCTAGGCAAGGGCTTGTTGGGGTAGAGATTTGCACGGTTTGAGGTAAGTAACACTTCTAAACTTGGTTTTGAGGGTATGAATCCTTGTAATACATGTTATGTGGTTGGTGTTGAGGTGATGCACATGCTAGGTGATGGGCGTGTGGGAGTGCACCGTAGAAATTATGACTCGGTTGATTCCGTGGAACTGTGTGGTTATCTAATCTTGTTACTATTCATGTATTCTCCACGTGTTAGAGAAATTAAGCTGCGATTCATGTTAGAGACCATGTTAGGCTATATGCTGGTACTGTTGGGACCCATATAGGTCGTTCTTTTGTTGTTGAGTTATTTGCTTAAATTGCAGTTATGTGCTCAGTCGCATTCATCATTTGCATATCATATCTCAGTCTCTGCTATCATTTATTGTTTTTTCATGTATCATTGTTTTGGGCGAATTGACATGAGTGTTGTGAGCCCGAGAGACTGGAGAGATTGATGACTGAGTGAGGCCGAGGGCCTGATTGTGAGTGATATTGAGAGGATCAGGCTGCAAGCCACAACGAGCCTTATTGATTCATGATGGGATTGGGATGCACGCCGCAACAGGTATTATTGATTCATAATATGATCGGGATGCGCGCCACAGCATGTTTTATTAGTGTTTGGGCAGGATCCGCCCCTCCGGAGTACCAGCAGTAAGCGAGGTACCGTAAAGTGCTGAGTGAATATATGCAATGAGTGAGAGTTGAGACAGTCAGATTGAGTAATCTGAGTGTGTGAGTACGTGAGGTTATCATTGTGATGCAATACATGTGACATGCACATTTGACATGTAGATATAGAGATGTAACATTCCTCATATCGGTCAAACTTGGCATATTTTATCCGTGTTGAGCTTAAACTGTTAAACCTGGAAGCATGTCTACATTTCTGTATTGTGTATAAACTGATTATGAGTTTTCTCTGAGATATCATTGTCATTTTTTTGTCATGTTTGTACTGTTATAATCTGATTTGGATTGTACCTATCTGAGCTCGTCACTGCTTTCAGCCCAAGGTTAGTCCTGTTACTTATTGAGTACATTGGGTCGGTTGTACTTATACAACACTCTGCACTTCTGGACATGGCGGTTGCTAGTTGTGGAGCTTTATCTGCTTGGAGACTATTGAGGTAGCTGCCTTGGCGTCAGCAGACCTCGACTCTACGTCTTTTCAGTTTATTTACACTGTTCTATCCTTCGAGACAATTGTTTTTAGCAGTTAGACTGTGTTGTTATTTAGATGCTCATGTACTCAGTGACACCCGAATTCTGGGTGATATTGTATTGAGTCATGGTATTTTCTTATCGGTTATTTACGAGATTTTTCACTGTTAAGCTGTTTCATTATGTTTTTTTTTAAATTTAAAAATGGGTGGTTATTGGTGATCGGCTTGCCTAGTTCTGTGATAGGCGCCATCACGACATGTTGTGTTTTGGGTCGTGACAAGACTGGCGGTGGAATAAAGAGGTTCAAGTGAGCTAAGAAAGCTAGATATTAAAAGCTAGTAGAGATCATAGACGAGGTGGAGAAGTGTAATGACCCGATAGGTCATCTTATGATTTAGAACCAAACTCTATGTTTCGAAGCCTTTAGAACCTCATTCTAGCCTTCCCTGATTTGCGTGCATATTCCAGGTATTGACCCGGAAAGCTTATATGCTAAAAATTGATAAAAACAAGATTTTTCGCCTTAAATGTTAATTTTAGTTGACTTCGGTCAACATTTTGAGTAAACAAATCCGGACCCATGCTTTGATGGTCCCGGTGGGTCCTTATTGAAATATGGGACCTGTGCATATGCCCGAAATCGGATTCGGAGGTCCCTAGCTTGAGTTATGAATTTTTATTGAAAATTAAAAGTCTGAAAATCTATTGGTTTTTTAGAATTGATTGATGTTTGGCCTTGTTGATACCGGGTCCATATTTTAGTTCCGCAGCCTGGTACAGGTCCAATATAATATTTATGAGTTGTCTGTGAAACTTGGTGAGAGACAAAATTGGTTTGACGTGATTCAGACGTCCGGTTGAGAAATTAGAAGTTTCAAAATTTTCTTGAAAAGTTCATTCTATTTGGTGCTAAATTCATAGTTCTAGGTGTTATTTTGGCGATTTGATCGCGCGAGGAAGTTCATATGATGTTGTAAGACTTGTGTGCATGTTTGGTTTGGAGCCCCAAGGGCTCGGGTGAGTTTCATATAGGCTTCGGAATGGTTTTGGACTTAGAATCATAGCTGGTGCAAGTTTCATCTGGTGCTGGACTGCAGACATCGCAAATGGGAGCCTCGCTTTTGCGAAGGACACTTCGCATTTGCGAGCATGGGCTGGGACTGGGATTCTCGCATTTGCGAGATTTCTGTCGTATTTGCGATAGTTTCATGTTCGCAATTGCGAACAAATTGTTCGCATTTGGGAAGGCAACAGAGATGCGAGGAGTTCACATTTGCAAAGCTTTCTCGCATTTGCGGGCTTCGTATTTGCGAAGCCCAGGTCACATTTGCGACATCTGCAGCTGTGTAAAAATGACTTAGACGGGATTTTTCTCCCATTCTTCAAATTTTCAAAACCTAAAACACAAGAGGCGATTTTCCAAAGAACTTCTCTTCCCCAAATCATAGGTAAGTGATTCTAAACTAGTTTCTTTCAATCTTTCACTACTTTTTTCAAGATTTCAACCTAGAATCTAAGGTTTTCATGGTGGAATTGGGGATTTTTGGGTAGAGACTAGGGATTTCGACAATTGGGGATTTAGACCTCAAATTGAGGTCGGATTCCAAAACCAATTTTATACAAGGACTCGGGGGTGAATGGGTGTTCGGGTTTTGGCCCGAATTTTGGGTTTGGACCAAGCTGTCCCGGGTGTTGTCTTTTGTTGACCTTTTATAAAATGACCTAAATTGATTCTTTTGCAATCGTGGGTAGTTTCTAAGGCTTAAATTGGATCGTTTGGTTGGTAATTTGCTAGATTCTATTGGTCCGGAGGCTTGGTTGAAAGGAAAATCTGTGGTTGAGCTTTGAGTTTGGCCGTTGGAGCGAGGTAAGTGTCGTGGTTAACCTTGGATTGAGGGATTAGGTATTATTTGCTTGTTTGCTATGTGTTTGAATGTTAGGTAGCGTATAGGTGAGGTGTCGATTACCTATGCGTTGTTGTCACGTTATAGCCTGTGAGTGGGTCTTATTCTTGAAATTGTTGCTTTCTTTGATCATATTGTCCATGCTTAGACTAGTTACTCGTTATGTTGAGCATTCTTATCATGTTTACGGACCTTGGTATTCATTGAGTATTGATTCAAAGTTGAGGTTGGTATTGTGGCTCCAAATGTTGAAATGAGACTTGTTTTTGTCATTGTTATCTCCCCGTTATTATTGTTCATTGTTTGGTGATGGAGAGTGTTAATGCATGAAGGGTGATGCCGTGCCATGTTTTGTGAGTGATAATGCACGAAGGGTGATGCCGTGCCATATTGTGAGTGTTAATGTGCGAAGGGTGATGCCGTGCCATGTTATAAGAGAGTTAATGCACGAAGGGTGATGTCGTGCCGTTTCTATTGTTTCGTATCATTAGGTTGAGAGTAAAAGCACGAAGGGTGATGCCGTGCCGTTTCTATTGTTTCGTATCATTAGGTTGAGAGTAAAAGCACGAAGGGTGATGCCGTGCAGTTTCCTTTACCGCGTTTACTTGTTTCTATCTGTTAAAGACATATTGGTTGATTAAGTTCTTATCATTGCTTTGATTCTTCATCTTGTGAACCCCTCAGCATGTCCCCCTCCCAATATTACTTGTCTTGTTTCTTTTATTGCTGTTATCGGTATATATATTGTTATACTGCATATGTTTGTTTTGTGGGTGTCTTGTCTTATCCTCGTCACTACTTCGCCGAGGTTAAGCTCGACACATAATAGTACATGGGGTCGATTGTACTAATACTGCATCTGCACTTTCTGTGCAGATTTCGGTACTAGTCCGAGCTGACTCTAAGGATAGCTGCTGACTTCACTTGATCGGAGACCCAAGGTAGACCTGTTGGCGTCCGCAGGCCCTGGCGTCCCCTTCCATATTTCTCTTTACTGTTTCTTTCGTTTCGAAAATAGTTGTATTTCTTTCAAACATTTACTTGTAGGAAAATCTTAGAAGTTCGTGAATTGTGACTCCAGATTCTGGGTAGTATTATGTAATGAGGCTGTTATGAATTTCTGCACTCTTTTTAATTTGTTATGGTTTAATTTTTGTTAATCACTGGAAGGTTTTTAAATTGGCTTAATGATCTCTAACGTTGGCTTGCCTAGCAAGTGAAATGTTAGGCGCCATCACGGTCCTGACGGTGGGAATTCCGGGTCCTGACAAGTTGGTATCGTGCGAATTTGTTCTCTTATTGCTAATTGAACTCTTCAACTCTTGCTCTCTCGCAAATGGCGAGAACACATACCGCATCTTCAACTGAGCAGCAGCCAGAGCCCCCAGTGGCAGATCCTACGAGGGGGCAGAGGACGAGGCTGAGGCCATGCCAGAGGCTGAGGCAAGGGCAGGGCTCAGCCCAGAGCTCGAGCAGCACCACCAGTGGCGGAGCTTCAGGTAGAGTTTGATGAGAAGGCTCCAGCCCAGATCGTTCCAGCAGGACCATCTCTGGCCTCAGAGGAGTTCATCGCCACCCCAGTGCTACAGGATGCTTTGGTCCGTTTGGTGGGCCTGATGGAGAGTGTAGCCCAAACTGGGACTTTTCCCATGGCACCAGCCGTCTCTCAAGATGGAGGAGGAGCACATACTCCTACTACTCACACCCCGGAGCAGGTGGCTCCCCAATATCAGACTCCAGCAGCTCAGCCAATTGGAGTAGTTCAACCAGCTGTTGCGGCACAGGCCGGTGATGGTCATGCCTGGACTCCCGAAGGTATATTGAGATTGGACAAGTTCACAAAGCTCTTTCTCTTTCACTACAGTGGTGCACCTTCTGAGGATCCCCAGGATTATCTTGACCGCTGCCATGAGGTGCTGCGGAACATTGGGATAGTGGAGACCAACGGGGTCGACTTTGCTGCGTTTCATATGACTGGTTCCGCCAAGAGATGGTGGAATGACTTTGTATTGACAAGGCCAGCTAGGTCGCCTCCTTTTATTTGGAACCTATTCTCTTAAATATTTCATGAGAAGTTCCTTCCTGTCTCCCTGAGAGAGGACTATCGCAGGCAGTTCGAGCGTCTCCAACAGAGTTGTTTGACCGTCACTCAGTATGGGACTCGTTTTGTGGATCTGGCCCATCATGCTATTCTTTTGCTTCCTACTGAGAGAGAGAGGGTGAGGAGGTTTATCGAGGGACTTGCTCAGCCTATCAGATTGCAGATGGCTAAGGATATCGAGGGACTTGCTCAGCCTATCAGATTGCAGATGGCTAAGGAGTTTGAGAGTGAGATTTCTTTCCAGACGGCTGCCAATGTTGCCAGGCGAGTCGAGATGGTTTTAGCTCAGGGGAGTGGTCAGAGGTCTGACAAGAGGCCGCGTCACTCCGATGATTCAGTGGGGCCTCATCTGGAGGCCGAGGTACTTTTGGTAGAGGCCATCCTCCCAGGCCGTTTCATTCAGCACTCCAGGCGTCCCACGTGCTTCAGATGGTCATGGTTCTCATATGCATTATTCCGATCCGCTAGCCTACAGTGCACCACCAGCTCCTATTAGTGCACCTCCGCTCCAGAGTTTTCAGGGTGGTTACTTGGCCGACATGGTCAGTTCCAGGGTCGTCAATCACAGCAGCTGAGGTCCTTTCATACTTGTAGTGGTCTGAGGAACATTGCTAGATTTTGCCTTCGTGCCTCGAGAAGTTCTCAGAATCAGGGTTCTCGTGCCATGGTCACGGCACTGGGTGCTTCATCACCCACTCAGCCTGCTAGAGGTAGGCGTCAGGCAGCTGGAGGTGGTGATCATGCCATTAGAGGTGGTGGTCAGGCTCCTAGAGGTGGAGGCCAGCCCGCTAGGACCCGTCCTAGAGATGCAGTTCAGAGTGGTAGGCCCCATCCCCGATGTTATGCTTTTCCAGCCAGGCCTGAGGCTGAGTCTTCTGATGCCGTCATCACAGGTACGATTTCAGTTTGCAGTAGAGATGCTTCAGTTCTATTTGATCCGGGTTATACTTATTCGTGTCCTCCCATTTTGCTTCATATTTGGTTGTGCCCCGTGATTCTTTGAGTGCCCCCGTGTATGTGTCCACACCTGTGGGAGATGCTATTGTAGTAGACCGCATTTATCGTTCATGTGTGGTTACCATTGGGAGTCTTGAGACTAGTGTGGACCTTCTGCTTCTTGATATGGTAGACTTTGATGTTATATTGGGTATGGATTGGCTTGAGTCCCATAGCCAAGTCCTCTTTTGTTGCTACTGTGATATTCTTGTAGCCAGGAGAGTGCATCAGAAGCCTTGTTCCATTTGCAAGTTCTGTCTAGTTTATGTTTTACCTTCCCTAGATCTTCTTTTAATACTCTTATCTGCTCATCCTTCCTGTACAGCTCATCCTTCATTTTTCCTAAGCTTTCTTCTAGGGTGAGATGTATGTGATCAGCTTTCTTTTTTCCTGTTCCTAATTTCTGTATCAAGTTTTCAGACCTAAGTTCTAGGACACTAGTGTCAAATTCAAGAACCTGGTTCTTCAACTCAGCATTTTTATTTTCACTCTCATTAGCCCTAGACTCTAGATTTTTGCACTTGGCTTTTAGGATCACACATTCCCTAGACAGTTCTTCCTTCTCATTGTTAATTATCTCAGACTCATCAATGAAGTCTGGCAGTAGCTCAGACAACCTTTCTTTAGACAGGAATTTAATCTTGTCTTTGAGATGAAGAATACTTACCTCTTGTTCATCATCTGATTCTCCGATGGCCATAAGTGCTTGTTCATCTCCAGCTTCATCGTCTGAGTCCTCATCTGATGTTTCTCCCCAGGTGGCAACCATAGCCTTTGTTGATCCTTTGTTCCTTTTTGGTTGAACCTGTTCCTTCTTCCTGTTCCTTCGTTCAGCCCTTTCCTTTTTCCACTCAATTTCCCATTGAGGACAATTCTTGATCATGTGATCAGTCTTACCACATTTGTAGCAACCCTCATTGGTCTGTTTCTCAGGAGACCTTGGTTTGTTGAAGGTTGTACCTCTTCAAGAACCCTTTCCTCTTATCAGGTACTTTTTGAAATCTCTTGTGATCATAGCCATTTCCTCATCCTCCAGATCTGAACCTTCAGCAATTCTAAGAGCCAGACTTCTTTCCTTATTGGGTGCATCCATTTTCATGGTTTGCCTTCTCGGTTCATAGGCAGTAAGGTTTCCAATTAGTTCATCCATCTTGAGGGTAGCAATATTCTTTGATTCTTGAATAGTAGTGATTTTGCTTTCCCAAAAGACTGGCAGAACCATTGTTAAAATCTTCTCAGCTTTGTCTTCTTCAAGGATAATCCTTCCAAGAAACTTAAGTTCATTTGTCAGTGTGGTGAACCTTGTATACATCTCTTGGATGGTTTCTCCTTCCTTCATGGTGAAATTCTCATATTGAGAATACAGCAGTCTTCCTCTGGACCTCTTCCCTTGAGGTGTTCCTTCATGAGCCACTTGCAAAGTGTCCCAGATTTCCTTAGCAGTGGTACAACTTTGAATTCTACTGTACTCATCTGGACCTAGTCCACACACAAGCCATTTCTTGGCCTTGGCATTCTTTTCCCACTTCTTCAGGTCTTCAGCAGTGCAGTCAACTCTTGTCTTTGGCACATCCACTCCTTCAACATTCTTCTTTGTAGTTGCTAGAGGACCATCAGTGACTATGTCCCAGAGTTCATAGTCTTCTCCTATGATGTGATCCCTCATCCTGTTCTTCCACCACGAATAGTACTGACCACTGAAAAGTGGAGGCCTAGCAGTGGATTGCCCTTTCCAGTTCCCAGGTGGTGCACTCATGTTGATCTTTTCCTAAGGTGTTAGACTCTTCAAGGATAACCTGCTCTGATACCAATTGATGTTCTAAACGTCAATACCACACAAGAAGGGGGTGATTTGTGCGGTACCCAATTTTTGCTCTAGAAGAACCTGGTTCGTCTAGGTGTTCTAACTACTACTGTTTGCGGAATAATAAGTACATAAAGTAAAGAACACAGAGATTTTTACGTGGAAAACACCTGGCTCAAAAGGTGAAAAAACCACGACCTACTACTCAGTAGGATTTTCCCAAACTTCCACTAATATCACTGAGCCAAAACAGCATTTACAAAAACTCTTTGTAAACCTAAGGATTAACTCTAATCCCGTTGTAGCACACAGCATCAACTGCTGCGACAACTTCAAGTTAGCTTATAACTTGAACACTCTAAGTACCTAATACAATTGCTTCTATGAAAGCCGAAAGGTACAACTTTAAACTACCTACTACAATTGAACTAGAATAAAAGAAAGACACAATGGAATTGGTTCTTCTATCTCGTCCAAGTAGCTTCAGGAGTGCACACTCAAATCTCACATAAATTGCTTGCAAAATCGCCTTGCTCTTTTGCTCTCAATTTAGTTTAACTTCTGCGTTTGTGCAATCCCTGTAAAAGAGAACAATCACTGTCTTTTAATAGGTTAGTAATCAGAGTTTGATTGGAACTCAATTGCTGATCTTCTATCGTAGTTGAGTCATTGAAGATCTCAAACTCCAACACTATCTTTATCCGGATTGTGTTCTTTTCATATAAGGAGACTTTCTCCCCTTATCCAATATGCAACTTTTTCGATCAGATCAGGAGATATTGCTACTTGATCAGTAGGACTTATCTCCTTCACGTGCATCTCACATGTGTAGGTTGATCATGACTGTGCTTCACAAGTTGGACCTGGTCCATAACTGAGTTCATTTGCCATTCTTCAAAACTTCACCTGTTCTTGGGCCAATAGATCATTTTAGAATAAACTTATGTAACGACCCGGCCAGTCGTTTTGAAAGTTGTAGCCCCGTTCCCTCGTTTACTGCTCTTTTTGTGTTCTACAGCTGTTATATGACTTACCGGGTTAGTTGGTTAGGGCCCGGAGAGATTTCAGGGTGAATTGAGACACTTAGTCTGCTAATTAAAAGCTTAAGTTGGAAAATTTTACCGGATGTAGACTTATGTGTAAACGACCTCGGATTTGAATTTTGATGGTTTCGTTAGCTCCGTTAAGTGATTTTGGACTTAGGAGTGTGTTCGGATTGTGATTTGGAGGTCCGTAGTAGAATTAGGCTTGAATCGGCGATAGTTGGAATGTTGGAATGTTTAACCGAGGGTGGACTTTTTGATATTAGGGTCGGATCGGATTTTTGGAAGTTGGAGTAGGTTCGTGGTGTCAATTATGACTTGTGTGCAAAATTTGAGGTCAATCGGGCGTGATTTGATAGGTTTCGGCTTTGTTTGTGGAATTTGGAAATTTCAAAGTTCATTAGGCTTGAATCCGTGTGTAATTAGTGTTTTTGATGTTGTTTGAGGTGATTTGAGGGTTCGACTACGTTCGTATCATGATTTAGGACTTGTTGGTATGTTTGGTTAAGGTCCCAGAGGCCTTGGGTTGATTTCGGGTGGTTAACGGACTTGGTTTTGAGCTGGTGAAGCAGCTGAAATGTTGTTGCTATTGGTGTAACCACACCTGCAGATTGGGCACCGCAGGTGCGATCCCACAGAAGCGGGGCAAGAGCCGCAGAAGCGACCAAGGGAGAGTTGAGCAAAGGTCGCAGGTGCGAAGATTTTCCCGCACCTGCGATGGTTGCAGAAGCGGTCAGAAGGGCGCGGATGCGGGTTGGATCCGCAGGTGCGATGGAATTTCCGCACCTGCGATATGTGCAGATGTGGTCCAGTGCTCACAGAAGCAGAGTCAGCTAGTTAAGTGGATTCCGCAGAAGCGGAGGTTTTACCGTAGAAGCGGTTCCACAGGTACGGATAAGTAGCCGCAGGTGCGAAAAACCTGGGCATAATGTTTAATAACAATGGTTCGCGATTTTAGTCTTATATCAACATTTTGAACTCGGAGTTAGGCGATTTTGGGGAGGATTTTCGAGGGGATTATTGAGGTATGCTTGTTGTACTCGTTTTTGATCAATAATCTTGTTTCCCCATTGTTTTTCCCACCTAGATTGTGTGGTGTTGAGGTGAAATTTGGGGGTTTGAGGCTAGGTATTTTTTTTAATAGAATCCACTAGGCATTGTGCCTCGGGCTGATTTTATAAATACTAAACAAGATACAACATTGGAGGCGGCATAGACCTGACCTCCAAAGATATAGTACAAAGGCACCTGTTCATGTAGACATTGACCAGGTAGAACCTGAAAACTGTGGTGAGTTAGACCTATAATGATGATCCAATTGACTATCAAATAATGATAGTCAATTGGGTATACAAAATCAGAGTGAAGTAAACCTAGGTCAACTATACAAAAAATGCACAAGAAACCTAATTCTACCAAAGGTTTGAGTTGGAGGGATAACTTCCATATACAAACAAATCTACATTTAGTAAAATGCAGAAATCCCTAAGAGGTGGCAAAAAACAAGTATGTCTATAAGGGACCATCTTCAGCCTTGCTTTGACATTGAAAGCAAAGAAAGCTAAGGTGAAGATAGGTGGCAAAAGAGGCCTGAGAAGTGGACATCTGGGAGGCTGCTCCATGCTGATGACATAAGGGAGTGAGTATCTATATGTTTCAGAAATTCCAGCATGCTTGAAGTGAGAGCTGTTGCCTGTAAGGTGTGAATCCCTATAACACTGTTGGAATGTGCTTAAGGAATTGACATGCTGGTGCAGATGTGACTGGCATCCAAGGGTGAGGCAGTCCTGTGTGTGAGTATTCTGTAGACAGCATTGGTGAGTGAGTGAGAACTATGGCAAACTGTGCATTTCCATCAGAATGAGCACCATGGGTGCTGATACCACTGCTTGAAAAGGCACATTTTACCCAATTCTGCACCTTGTACTTGCAAAAATTAGCAAACAAGTTAGAGAGAGGGGGGGGGGGGGCCTCATTTTCCAGGTTCTTGTGTGAACTGGGTATGAGTCTGGGGATGAGGGGGGGGGGAGAGGGGGAGGGGGGGGGGAATTGTGACCCCTGGTTGATGAAAAGGAACTGGTTGCAGGTTCTTGTGTTGACTGCAACCAGTGTTTTTGTTATCTCTGGTGGGAGGGTGGTGTTGGTGGGATTGTTGACCACAATGGCAATCTTGAGAGGAGAGGTAAGACTGCACAAGTATGGAAAAGATGCAGGAATCACACTTTGCAATTTTTGCACAATCTGCAGCTGTAGCTGTTGAGTTCCTACATCTGCTTTCAGCAGCTAAAGGTGCTGCTTTCTGCAGTTCCTGATGCATCTGTGAGGAGATGTTTCTGATGGGGTGATGCCACATGCTCAAGTGGTATGATTCTGGGAGAATGGGCATCAATTATACCAATACCACTCCCAGAAGACATAACACTTGAGCAAAGAAAGAGAACACCTGCAAAACAAGAAACATAGTTAGATAAAACAGGGGGCTGCATACTGTCAGGTTCTTGTGTGAACTGCAGTATGGTGTTTGGTTGTTGCTAAATTCATAAGGATATTCAGCAACTAGACAGTTGTGGAGGGGGAAGCAGGGAAGGTTGGCTGTGGCTGATTTCCTGATACTAGAGGTTGCAGGAGAAATAGTTTCTGCATTTTTAGTATTAGGAATTGCTGCTTGTTTTTGGGATTGTGGATGGAGCCTACAGATACAGAGGAGGAGATTTCTTTGGCTCTGTAGTTTCTTAGGTTCTCAAGAGGATGTAAGGGGGGTCATGTGGAAAGAGTTGATCCTAGGTTCTTGTGGATTCTAGGATAGAAATCTGCAAACAGGAAACAAACATTAGTAAAAAACTGGGCACATTTGCCCTTTGCTCTATTTTTGTTGTGACTGTGGGAGTGACATTCCTTTTGTTCTGTGGGATTTCTGGTCATTGTGGTGTTTGGGTGTGTGTTTTTGGAGGGAAGGTGGACTGTTGTTAGGGCTCCCAGTATGAGGAAGGATTCAGCCATAGCCATGTGAAGAAGAGTTATAAGAGGAAGTAGAGGCTGCATGTCACGACCCAATTTAGGATCATGACCGGCGCTTAGGACCAAGTGCTCCAAAGTAAGCCTCATCGGTATTTTTATAGAAAATCGGACAAAGTTTCCCCTGTTTTAGGACTATCCAAAAAAATAATTTCCTATCTCAAAATCAACAACCAACCATCCTAATATCAAACCAACCAACCAAAAACTTATCAATTAACCAAAACAAGTCTCCACCATTAATAATCAACCCACTAACAACCAGAGATCTTATTTTATCTCCAATTTTGATAAAAAAGTGCAATATTCAACATAAGTCCATAATATCGAATAATACTCATGACACCAATAAAAATGACTATGGAGCAACTCTAAGAGTTCATAAGAAAAGACGATAAAAAATAAATAAACTCTTTGCCCACGCGAACAAGTGCGTGGCTCACCAGGAATTATCAAATCGTGTACTCTAATTAACAAAATTCACGCTCGTGCCAACTGTTGCCTCTGTAAAAAAATAGCGGGGAGTGAGTCGCTAGCTCAGTGAGTAATAACACTTAACCACAACCGTTTTTTTCATTGGTGACAAGTCAGAAAATATGCCTATTTAATAATAATCAGAAACTATCATAAAAATAAAATGCCCTCTCAAAAACAGTAAATATAATCAGTCTATTCATGTACTTCCTATGACGGCAATCAATTTAACAAATCTATAATAAACACGGTAGACACTGTCTCATAAAATCTTTATGTTTGGGAGGTTTCCAAGAAAGGATCATGTAATATGTAACACTGTGTGGACCCCTTCATAAAAGGAGTCAAATATAACTGTAGGTCCCTACTCGAGGGAAAACTATAACTGTATGCTAGTTCTACCTTCCCACTAGCGAGGGCTATAACTATAATCGGTAATCTGTAAATACAAGGTGCACCAGGTCTAACGAACCCGCCGTTAGCTACGGGATCCTTCAAGTCTCCTCCCAATTATACTCGTTCTTGTAAACAGTAAATACTCGTACAAAAGCATTTTCAAAATAATAAAGGGCATATGATCATTTCTTATCAAATCATGTAAGTTTATTTCGGTAACAGTAATCATATCTCAAGTAACAATAAAACATGTCTAGTAACAGTGAGAATCATTCAAATAACTGTAACATCTCAAGTAACGGTAAAACATATCTAGTAAACGTGAAAACATTTAGATTAATGGGTAAACATCCCAAGTAAACTGTTCGGTACCATATCAAGTAAAGAACTTGTCCCACATGCAATTTCAAAGCATCGGTAATACATTTATTTTCAAAATCATATAGAAACCATGCAGGTTATGAAAACACAAATTGTGGTAAGGTTACTACTTACCGTACTCGTGCCGAAATACCAAATACTTAACCCCGAGCAATTCGTACAACTTCCTCCAATCAATCTATAATTACATAATATCGATCTCATCTTAATTTCCTTGTTTTAGCTAATTCATAGCTAATTTAGAATACTCAGCCCTTGGATTTCATGTTTGACTCTTAATTCGTCAATTTATACTTACTCACGCTACTGGTAGTTGAGAATACTTCAAACCTATTAAATACAACCTATTCATATGATATACCCAGTTAATTCACGGAAAAGTCTCATGAATTTCTCCAAATTTCCTTAGCTTCATCTTTCAAATTCTTAATCCAATTCCAAAACTATATATACTCAGCCCTATCAAAATTATGTATATAAAATTTTATTATCTTAAAAGAGGAAGAAATACATGTAACTACCTGGAGTGTATTGATGAAACCCAATGAATTGTATGCCAAAGATTAGATGAAACACGATCTTCGGTGCTAAAGAAACACCCGAGACTCTCTTTCTTTTGTTTTTTCCAGTTCGATGTTTTCTTGCTTTTCTTCTAGGGATTTTTTTTCTCTTCTTCTAAAACCCGTTGCTTCTGTCTGCGTTTCCCCTTCCCCTAATCCCTTTCAATTTGGCAGATAGATGTTTGTTTGTTTTTTTTTTCCTTTTTTCCTACCCTAGTGACTTATGTCACGTTAATGGGCTAAGCCCATTTGTATTCTTTCTTCTTTTTTTGTTTTGTTTATTTAGTTTCATTGTTTGTTTGTTTGTCTTTTTTTTGTATTTAGTTTCTTATAATTATTATTATTATTATTATTATTATTATTATTATTATTATTATTATTATTATTATTATTATGCTAATGACTAATACACCCTTATTAAAAATATATAGGGTATTACATCCTCCCTACCTTATGAAATTCGGTCTCCGAATTTAACTCAAGTACGTACCTGTAGACTGAAACAAATGGGGATACTTGACTCATATATGATCTTCCACTTCCCAAGTAGCTTCTTCCATGGTATGATTTCTCCACAAGACTTCAACAACCACAATTTCTTTTGACTGTAACTTCCTCACTTGTCTATCGATAATAGCCATCGGCTCCTCCTCGTAAGACAACTTCTCATCGAGTGGTATAGTAGGTGCTTCAAGCTCTTGAGAGGAGTTTGATATAGTTTTTCTTTTTTAAAATGGAGACATGAAACACTAGATGAATATAAGATAACTAAGGAGTAAGTTCCAAACGATATGCCACAGCTCCCACTCGGTCAAGTATTTCATATTGACCTGTAAACCTCGGGCTCAACTTATCTCTTTTTCCGAATCGCACCACGCCCTTCATAGGAGATACCTGTATGAACACTGTCTCCAATTGTGAACATTAAGTCTCTTCTTCTCTTATCCGCATAAGATTTTTGTCTGCTTTAAACTGTGAGCAATCACGGTCTAATCAATTGGACCTTGTCAATAGCTTCTTGTACTAAGTCGGGTCCCAATAATTTAGTCTCACCAGCTTCAAACCCTCCGATAGGAGAACAACATCTTCTACCATATAATGCTTCATATGATTCCATCTGGACTGTAAGCTATTGTTATAAGCAAATTCAACTAAAGATAGATAAGCGCCTCAACTACTCCAAACTCAAGAATACAATCTCTCAACATATCGTCCAAGATCTGTATAGCACATTCGAACTTTGCGTTTGCGTTCGATAAAACTAGTACTAAGATCTACTCGTGTACCTAGTATTTCTTGAAAAGGTTTTCAAATCGTGAAGTGAATGCGATCCTCTATTAGAGCTGATGGACAATAAAACTCTATTGGGTCAGATAATTTTCTGTTCATGTATTCTATGCATATTTTACCTCACTATAAGAGGTTTGACTAGCAACAAACGTGCCTACTTGGTAAGACAATTTACAACTTAACCACATATAATCATACCTCTAATGGTTTGAGTAATTTAGTCATATAATGTATTGTTCTATTGTATTTCCACTTCAGAATCTTGAGTTGTTTTAGTGGGCCTGTGAGTCGCAAGTGCTTGCCTTAACATACTGACATGTCAAATAGTTAGAAACAAAGTTAACGATTTTTTTCCTTTCTTTTCCAACCAATCAATATTATTATTAATATTTTTAGTCATGGTGC
Organism: Nicotiana attenuata; assembly: GCF_001879085.1. NCBI lineage: Eukaryota > Viridiplantae > Streptophyta > Magnoliopsida > Solanales > Solanaceae > Nicotiana > Nicotiana attenuata. Next base: position 85,420 of record NW_017671272.1, on the reverse strand, counting down.
ATGTTATAGACCTGAGATATACAATGTATCTAGAGTTGTGAGCTCCATCACAAATAACTTGTCTCAACCCATATATGTTTGCTACACATTAATAACCTAGTCGTAGAATACCCTCATTACTAACAGTCATATCCTTGCTTTTACCAGCTAGAAACTAATCTCGGAAATTAAACAATTGTTCATCCTCTTATTGGCTAGCTTTTGTACACTCTACATCGGGCTTGACCAATAGCCAATAATATCTTTGATTTTTTTTCACATCGAATCTAATACGTGTACCCTCTAGTCTATGCATATTTTCGTCCAGAAGTATCTCTACAGGAGCTAAATGCGCAAAATCACCCATAATTTTTGGCATAAGCTATAATATTTATCTTTCCCAAACAATACAAAACAATACAATTATATCTTCAGTAGTTCCCTCCATCAGCATTGCTAAATATTTATATCTCTGTTGGTTTTAAATGTACTTTATGTACTTCAGGCTCTTGTACTAGGTATAAATCTCATAGGTTTTTTCGTATAAATAGCGTCTCTAAATCTTAAAAGAAAATACCAATATGACTATCTCCAAATCATGAATGGCATAATACGACTTGAGCTTCTTCAATTTCCTTAGAGCATAGGCTATCACGCGACTATTTTGCATAAGAAAATATCCTAATCCTACCCTCGAAGTTTCACATAACATCGTGAATCCTCTAGAGCCTATTGGAATAAGTCTAATATTACTGTGATTGTCAAACATGCTTTCTCGTTGTACATTTCTCCATCCACTGAAATTTAGCAATTTTTAATGTTAACTTGGTGAGTGGTGGTGCTATTCTAGAGAAACCCTACGCAAATGCCTATAGTAGCTTGTCAAGCCAAAAGTAATCTCTGTAGGGGAAATGGGTCTAGGCCATTTATGAATTGTTTATATCTTCTTAGAATCTACCTTTTTTTTTATTCTTAGATACCATGTGTCCTATGAATACCATCGAGTCCAGCTAATTACAGAACTTGGAAAAAAAACTGAATTCCTGCAGCGTCTTTGACATATTTTACAAGTAATTCTCGTGTTCTTCCTGGGTACGACAATATACCAGAATATAGTAAGTAATAACTATGAATTTTTTCTCCAAAAACAACTTTGAACACCATATTCATTATATACATCAATGCAATTGGAGCATTGGCCAATCAAGTAACTCATAATGTTTGTACCGAGTACTAGAGGCAACATCAAAATATCTTCCTTTCTTATTCTAAGCTGATGGTAACAAACTAAAGATCAATGGCTCCTTGTAACTAATCAAACAAGTTATCTATACAAGACAAGGGATATTTGTTGTGTATTGTTATCTTATTTAATGATCTGTAGTTAGCCCATATTCTTAAAGACTCATCCCTTTTTTTCCCAAACCATATTGGTGTACCCCATGGTACAACGCTCAGTATGATGGAACCTGTATCCAGTAGGTCTCTCAATTATTCAATTAGCTCTTTCAACTTTGTGGGTGCCATATGATATAGTTTGCGTGTCAGGTATCACCTCAATACCGAAGTCTATTTCTCATATTGGAGGTTGTCCTAGTAAATCCTTAGGAATACATTAGAGAATCTCTTATTATGATACTTCTTTTTTTTTCTCAAACTAAGTGTTTCTTCTCTTGTGCCCCTTACCGTATCTATGAGATCCAAGCGACCTTTCTTCTATAACCGTTAAGTCTTCAAAATATATAATTTGCTCGTCTCTAAAACCTATGATCCCCTTTTTGGACAAAACCAACTTTTAAAGTTCACCAAACCTAATAGTCTTTCCATAGTAATCGAGGGTAGCATGGTAAGAAGATAATTAATCCATATCCATCTGTACGTTAGAGTCAACCATATCAAGTACAACTTGGTTAGTCTCCTTGTTTTAACTTGAATCTTAAAAGTTTTAAACACGTCTAACTACTAGGATCTCTTAATATCTCAAAACATTCTTGATTTTTAAATCTTCGACTCATATTAAAATCCATTTTAAAAGACATTCTAATCTCGATCTTCTTATGTGAGTTCTTGCCCGCCTATCATGTCCATATTTTCAATCTTTCCGGTAAGTGCAACTGCTACAACTACAGAATAAGTTTAAGTCTTCGTATGTGCAATTACTACTTTGTTTAAATGGTTAACCAAGTCTCTAACTTAGGATGTTGCTTACATATTCAACTGAGAAAGTTTGGTGCTATATGTAGGTACACCCATCATCTAAATTAATTTCTTAAATGATCTAGCAGGCAAGTTCACGTCACAAACTGTCAAGAAGGAAGTGAATCATAAACACTTTAGTGAAATTTATTCCCAAATTAGTTGTGTTGCTCTTGTCGGCGTCTCTAAGAGTACAGTAGCATATCATGTATTCGCCATGTTCTCTAGTCTAAAAGTTGCCTGTTCCATAGACCTCTTCATGAAATATCCTATAGCTCATAACGTGGTAAGTATTTTACTAAAACCTTTAAAGACCCTTTGAACTATCAGAAATAGTAAACTTAGTAGTAACTTTATTAAGATTATTTTGTTGGTTCCCATAATCTTCTAGGTGCACGAGGACTTTAGAGCCCCTATTCTGTTGCTCATTCTTCTCATGTCTATCTAGAATATCCATAAAGATCTCAATTTTTTTTCTTTTTTTTCATGGAGGTAAGTACCTTTTTGTGATAGCACTCCCCTCTATCGCTGTAGTGGTGGACTAGAATAAATTTCTGAAATGCACTCTATTATGCATCTTACCGGAAAGTACCTCATATGGCATAGTGAACCTTTCACTAGTCTTGTATACTACTTATGTAGCATTTCTTTGCTTGGAGATGGCTGCATGTCCATTGGCGAAATTTGACGTCTTTGAAGTTTGAACCTCTAGCCAAATTCTGTTATAGAGTAATTGATCCGAGCCATACAAAAATAGGATAAGTAATGACAGATTCAGTTATTTGGTCCTAATCGCCACACACGTACGGAGGAATAAGAAAGAAAGACAAGACACATCCTATCACGTCCTCGCAGAACAACGATTATGGGAATGGCCGACTACATAACCATAATTGAGATTCCACTACCGACGTGTGCTCCATTAGTCACAAGAATAACCTAGGGCTCTGATACCAGCTTTTGTCACGACCCAATTTAGGATCATGACCGGCGCTTAGGAGCAAGTTCTCCAAAGTAAGCCTCATCGGTATTTTTATAGAAAATCGGACAAAGTTTCCCCTGTTTTAGGACTATCCAAAAAAATAATTTCCTATCTCAAAATCAACAACCAACCATCCTAATATCAAACCAACCAACCAAAAACTTATCAATTAACCAAAACAAGTCTCCACCATTAATAATCAACCCACTAACAACCAGAGATCTTAATTTATCTCCAAATTTGATAAAAAAGTGCAATATTCAACATAAGTCCATAATAACGAATAATACTCATGCCACCAATAAAAATGACTATGGAGCAACTCTAAGAGTTCATAAGAAAAGACGATAACAAATAAATAAACTCTTTGCCCACGCGAACAAGTGCGTGGCTCACCAGGAATTATCAAATCGTGTACTCTAATTAACAAAATTCACGCTCGTGCCAACTGCTGCCTCTGTTAAAGAAAAGCGGGGAGTGAGTCGCTAGCTCAGTGAGTAATAACACTTCACCAAAACTGTTTTTTTTTCATTGGTGACAAGTCAGAAAACATACCTATTTAATAATAATCAGAAACTATCATAAAAATAAAATGCCCTCTCAAAAACAGTAAATATAATCAGTCTATTCATGTACTTCCTGTGACGGAAATCAATTTAACAAATCTATAATAAACACGGTAGACACTGTCTCATAAAATCTTTATGTTTGGGAGGTTTCCAAGAAAGGATCATATAATATGTAACACTGTGTGGACCCCTTCATAAAAGGAGTCAAATATAATTGTAGGTCCCTACTCGAGGGACTGTATGCTAGTTCTACCTTCCCACTAGCGAGGGCTATAACTGTAATCGGTAATCTGTAAATACAAGGTGCACCAGGTCTAACGAACCCGCCGTTAGCTACGGGATCCTTCAAGTCTCCTCCCAATTATACTCGTTCTTGTAAACAGTAAATACTCGTACAAAAGCATTTTCAAAATAATAAAGGGCATATGATCATTTCTTATCAAATCATGTAAGTTTATTTCGGTAACAGTAATCATATCTCAAGTAACAATAAAACATGTCTAGTAACAGTGAGAATCATTCAAATAACTGTAACATCTCAAGTATCGGTAAAACATATCTAGTAAACGTGAAAACGTTTAGATTAATGGGTAAACATCTCAAGTAAACTGTTCGGTACCATATCAAGTAAAGAACTTGTCCCACATGCAATTTCAAAGCATCGGTAATACATTTATTTTCAAAATCATATAGAAACCATGCAGGTTATGAAAACACAAATTGTGGTAAGGTTACTACTTACCGTACTCGTGCCGAAATACCAAATACTTAAGCCCGAGCAATTCGTACAACTTCCTCCAATCAATCTATAATTACATAATATCGATCTCATGTTAATTTCCTTGTTTTAGCTAATTCATAGCTAATTTAGAATACTCAGCCCTTGGATTTTATGTTTGACTCTTAATTCGTCAATTTATACTTACTCACGCTACTGGTAGTTGAGAATACTTCAAAACCTATTAAATACAACCTATTCATATGATATACCCAGTTAATTCATGGAAAAGTCTCATGAATTTCTCCAAATTTCCTTAGCTTCATCTTTCAAATTCTTAATCCAATCCCAAAACTATATATACTCAGCCCTATCAAAATTATGTATATAAAATTTTATTATCTTAAAAGAGGAAGAAATACATGTAACTACCTGGAGTGTATTGATGAAACCCAATGAATTGTATGCCAAAGATTAGATGAAACACGATCTTCGGTGCTAAAGAAACACCCGATACTCTCTTTCTTTTGTTTTTTCCAGTTCGATGCTTTCTTGCTTTTCTTCTAGGAATTTTTTTTCTCTTCTTCTAAAACCCGTTGCTTCTGTCTGCGTTTCCCCTTCCCCTAATCCCTTTCAATTTGGCATATAGATGTTTGTTTGTTTTTTTTCCTTTTTCCTACCCTAGTGACTTATGTCACGTTAATGGGCTAAGCCCATTTGTATTCTTTCTTCTTTTTTTTGTTTTGTTTATTTAGTTTCATTGTTTGTTTGTTTATCTTTTTTTTATTTAGTTTCTTATTATTATTATTATTATGCTAATGACCAATACACTCTTACTAAAAATATATAGGGTAAACACTGCATGATTTGAGGGTAGTCAGATTTTAGTGGATTTCCTATGCCTTAAAGCAGGGGTGTCTATGGAGTCTTGATATACCTGTCCCCTGATATGGTTAGGAAGAGAAGAGAGGCTGCTAAAGCTGGTAAGGCTGGGGAGTTCATGGCTAAGCTTAGAGAGGGAGTCAGCTGGACAATTGGCCTCTCTATAGACATGAGTGGACATGAAATTTTCACATTGGGAGCACAGGTTCTTTAAGTGTAACAGTTTCATGTGAAGAGGCCATGGGGGTTCACTTTTGTTGTTTACCCATTGCATTAGCATAGCAGATTCAGATTCTAGGTGAATGCTGGTGAAGCCATTGGACAGACACTATTGGATGCCTAGGATAGCAGCTTCAGTTTCAGCGAGGTTATTGGTACCCTCTCCCAGAGGAGCTGCAATGGCATGAACAAATTCACTAGATTGTCCCCTGATAATCACCCCAGCTCCTATCCTCCCTGTATTTTTTAAAGCACTCCCATCACTGTTGATCTTCACATAGGGAGCAAGAGGTCTGGTCCAGATGACTTGGGTGCAAGAGGTCATGTGAGTGATCTGCTCAATGAGGGGGTACAATTGGATCCAGTTGGTAGGCCATTTGATTTCAGGGTAGTTTGCTCTCAATAGCAGGTTGATATCTGAATTAATTGCAAAGAGGACCCTGGTAAGAGATATTGGTTTTGATCCATATCTAGCACTACACCTATTTTTCCATAGATTCCAGCAAATAATTATAGGCATGGTGTCTAGGATCAATCTGTGGACAGAATTATGACTCTTGTGAATCCACCATTGCATTAGCAGCATTCTCAAAGGTATGTCTTCTGTGTGTATGCCTGCAATGCTCCCAAATTTTTTCCAAACAATCCTTGCAAAGTTTCCCAAACTGAAAATGTGCTCAACTGTTTCATTAGCATACATGGAGCAGCATACACACCTAGAAACTGTAGGGTTACTGAACATGAGCATCTCAATTCTCATTAGAATTCTTAGTGCCCTAGTATGAAGAGCAAGCTCATATTTTTTGCTTTTTAAAATTGTAAATATGGCTCCAGCACAACCTTTGTGTTGATTATTAACATATTGTTACCTTTCTATGAGAAATGAACAAGAAACAAAGGGAAGGACCACACGTTTATTGTAATTTTGCTTCGTGTTTGCTATGAATAAATTAATAAAAGCTTAGATACCATTATATTTAATGAGCTAAACTACTGAAATTGTTCCTTTGCATCTAAACCCAGGCAATCACATAGTTATCGCAATGAAATTTGATATCCATGTATGATCCATGTTATAGCTAGCAATAGTTATAGTGGCATATCCATTAGAACTACTTTTTCCTTAATTACATAATATCATAGTTGCAGATGACTAATCTGTTAAACAACTCATACATGGCTTGTATAAATATCTGTTAAGCAACTTGTTATTCTCATTCCTTTTCTTTTCTTATTGCAGTGACTCATACATGGCTGAAAATATACAAAGTGATAAGATGATGATCGGTGAAAGTGGGGCATCTAATTCAAATGCAATAAGTCAAGCTCAAACAACAGAGTCAAATATAACCAAAAAAGGAAAAAAAGGTCTGTTGTGTGGGATCATTTTATAGAAATTATTACCTTTGAAGGGAGTACAAAAGCAAAATGTGACTATTGCTTTATTGAGTATGTATTTAAGACTAAAGACGGTACGTCGACACTTCTTTCTCATATGCTTAGGTGTCCTAAACGCCCTGCTATTGTTGATAAAAAACAATCAAATTTAGGCTTTCAATCTATTCCGGGGGGTATTCAGGGTGACGTAGTTGTTGCTACTTGGAAATTTGATCAAGAAGAGTATAGGAAGGCGTTATGTCATATGGTAATAGTTGATTAGCTTCCTTTTAGCTTTGTTGAGAAAGAAGGTTTTAGAGACTTTATGAAAGTGGCGCAACCTTATTTTCGAATCCCTTCCCGTAGTACTGTAACTAGTGATTGTTTTGATCTTTTTAATGAAGAAAAGCAAAAGTTGAAGAGGTCTTTTATAGAAACAAAACAATGAGTATGTATTACCACTGATACCTGGACTTTTATACAAAGAATAAATTACATGTGTATCACTCCCTATTGGATTAATAGTGAATGGAATATGCATAAGAGAATAATTAATTTTTGTCCTATTGTTAGTCATAAAGGCGAAGATATGACAAATGGTATTGGTAGGTGCTTACGTGAGTGGGGGATAAATAAGATCTTCACTGACACAGTTGATAATGCAAGCTCAAATGATGTGACAATAAAAGAATTGTCTAAGCAATTAACAAAAATGAGAACTAATTTGATGAATGGTACTCACCTTCACGTGAGATGTTTGGCTCACATCATGAATCTTGTGGTACAGGATGGTTTAAAAGAATCTTCAGTGTCTATTGAACGTGTTAGGAATGCAGTGAGATATGTTAGGAAGTCTCCTGCGAGGTTGAAGAGGTTTCAAGAATGTTTTGATGATGAACAACTCAATTGTAAAAAAACTTTATGCTTAGATGTTCCAATTAGGTGGAATTTCACCTACTTGATGTTGCGCAGGGCTGTTGAATTTGAAAGTGCATTTTCACATTATGCTTCTAGTGAAATTGGCTTGAGACATTATCTTGAGCATTCTTATATTGATGTTGGAATTCCTACAGATGAACTTTTGAGTAGTGATTGGGAGAATATAAAAAGAATTACAAAGTTTCTTGAAATCTTCTATCTTCTTACTTTGAAGATATCTGGATCACGTTATGTTACATCGAATATTCATTTTCTTGAAATTTGCGCAGTTGCTGCTTATTTGAAACAATTGATAGCAAATGAAGATACAATTTTAAGTGAAATGGCAAAGAATATGAGATAAAAGTTTGATAAGTATTGGGGTAATCCAGGGAAAATGAACAAGATATTTTTTATCTCATGTATTTTGGATCCACATTACAAGCTCGAATCAGTTGGCTATGCACTTGTAAAGATGTTTGGTGTAGATCCGGGGGCAACTATACAAGCAGATGTGACGAAGTACATGACTTTATTATTTAGTGAGCATGTAAAGTCCAGCTCAAAAAGTGTTGTGCTTGCTTCATCTTCAGATTGTTCTTCATTGGAACTTCGACTTCCAGGCTTTCTGGCAGTCAAGCAAGCACCCAAAATATAGGACTTTTAGAATCACTCATGCAAGATATAAAAAATATAAAAGTGGGAGCGGAGGTGTTGATACTAGAACAAAGTTAGATAAATATTTAGGTGAAGAAACTGAGGATTACACTAAAGAATTTGATGTTCTTCTTTGGTCGAAATTGAACTCTGCTAGATTTCCTATTCTTGCATAGATGGATCGTGATGTATTAGTTGTTCCAATTTCAAGTGTGGCATCCGAATGTGCATTTAGTATGGGAGGACGTCTTCTTGATTCATTTAGGAGTTCATTAACTCCTAAATTGGTGCAAGCTCTAGTGTGTCTTCAAGATTGAATTGGAAATGAAAAATTAAAACAACTTGTTAGTGTTGAGGAAGATCTTGATAAAATCGAGCAGCTTGAACAAGGTAATAATATTGTTACTACATTTGTTGTATATAAGTGTTGTTGATATGCTTATATTTATCGCACGACTCATTATTTTAATTTTTTTCTTCAGATTTAGCCAGCATTGGAAAAGATCCTTCCGTAATGACGTGTAGTGTTAATATATCTTGTAAGAATTCGAATTTAATCCATCAAGGCTTCAAGTATTTGTTGTATATAAGTGTGTGTTTACTTTCTTACGTACTATGCATCAGAAAATCCCAGACTTGGCTTAGCTTAACTTATTCTCCCACCCTATGTTTACTGTTAATTGAACTAACAGTGGAAGCACACATTTGTTAAGAGATCTAATCAACAAGATTGTTTAAACTGGTATCTATGGTTCACCTCTGCTTTTGTTTTTTTTAAACTAATGCCTGCTGTCTATGTTTAAAAGAAGAATAGCAGTGTTGTGCCACAACTTTTATCCCACAATATTGACGATAGTAGTGTCTTGAATTATGTTATGGGGAAAGAGCGCATCTGCATTTCCTGTAAATTGTTTACTGCTTATAATCCATCCCTATTTCTATACATAACTGCCTTTTGATCGGTGCTGTTTGTATGGTTAATGATATAGCATGAAATGCCTGGTTGAGAGTTTAAGTTAGAAATTGTGGGCATAACTGGAGTTGGTGCAAACTGGAACCTTCTTTTGTTTGGTTTTGATTCGTGGCTTGTGCTTCGACTTCTGTTCAGATGCTAACGTATGCGGATGATACTGTGAAAAAAGGGTTACTTTTACGTTCACCTTGCTCTATTCTGAAATGGTTTGTGTGTTCTGCAAATCTTCTTATTGCCTCAAGACCGTAGTATTTATCAGTTGTTGATACCCAATTTTTCCCTCATATATTTTTAAATATGCATACAGACTTTCAAAATAGTGTATATGCATTTACAAACATGTACAAGTATTTTTATAATTTCTATAATTTTAAAGGCTTTAAATCAATTTATTTTTGCATTTTTTATTATACAAATATCCAGTAATTATCCCTCATATTATTTTAATGATGATTTAATCATCTAAATTTATCATTTATGCCCATATTGTGCTTAAATATTGTAATTGTATTATTATAATTACATTTGCATTTTCAAGGCTAGAATTGCACATTTTACAATAATAGCCCATATATATGCATAATTATATTATTTATATAGAAAATGACTTTTTATATTTTTATGATGTTAAGCAATTGTTTTAAATCATTTTCATGCACAAATGATATTTTTTATATTTATTAATCACTTTTATAAATTATTTATTTATTAAATATTGGGTATTTAAAAAATAGCCCTAAATTACTCCTATTTTCGGACCTAAAACTACCCAATACACAAGCCCAACACATTTACACTAGCCCAATAGCTCCTGAGCCCAATCCAAACAACCCCTTATTAGTTTACTTCAAGCTTCGATATGCTTCTGTTTGCCATATGTTTGCATTCTTCCTGACTACTATGCCTTAATTGCTGTTAACTTACTCTGTTTTATATGCTTGTGTGGTTAGTTTACCTTAGCATGTCTAGCCCATGATTTCTGTTTACTTCTTTATAGATTAGTATGCTTTAGTGCCTGCTACCCTGTGTTATGTATTTGTTTGTTTGGTTATTTCAAACTTCAGCATGCTTCTGTTCAATATACGCCTATATGGTCCCACCTAGAGATAATTAATAGACTAGGTAATCTTTAGTAATGTGAAACTTTGATGGATTCAGTTGTATGCTCCCTATTCAGAATAGGTTTAGGTATTGCCAATACGTGTGGTCAGTTTTGTCTGTAATTCAAGTATTTCTGCCCTTGTTGTGATTGCTTCAATTCTGGTATATCATCCATGTTTGAACTAATACAATTCTGCTAAATATGGACTCTGTTCTGCTTGTGGTCTTGTAATTTGAACCTATTTCTTCCTAAAAAACCAAACTGTTTTCTAAAATTGTCCCCTCCCCTTACATATACTATTTTCAAACTTCTACTCTTAGCTATCTAGGTTCCTACCACCTCCAGTGTGAGCTCTGCCTAGGGTCCCTGGGACTCCTTTGAACTCTGACACATTAGAGCTGGTTTCCAATCTCTTATGAATTCTGTGTTGAATGTATGGATCCAGTGTGAGCATTGCCCGGGGTCCTTGAGGCTCTTTGGGAACTTTGACACACTGGAAGCCCGACTTAAGGTGTTATTGATCCTGCTACTGTTTCAAGACTATTGTGCTGAAGGCCTGGCTCTCATGTTTATGTTGGGCCTGCTAATTCTCCCTATAGTGTAATGAATAGCTTTGTGTAATTCATTCATATTGGTCTATAATAACGTAATAATCCTTGTAAAAACAGATATGGGTTATTAGTAAAAGATGGGGAGGGATTTTTAAGTACCCTTGTCAGGTTCGGGTAGAAACCATGTCTGTAGGTTGTTGTGATTCTTTATGTGCATACCATTAGAAATCATGCCTATATGATCTTGTCCCACTGTTTGAAAGCTGGAATTCTCATACCCTGGCATACTAGTAATCCCGCCTATAGTTTGTTTTGTCAATTCTGCATCAAGAATCCATGTTCTACGCATATTCTCAATCTCAATGTGCATTAGAGATCATGTATATAGGATCTTCTTTGTGTAAATTACTGAACTTACCTGGCAATTTGTTAACGTCTCTGCCCACATAGATTCCATGCCTATAGGAGAAACATAAAAATCAGTTTCTGCAATTTAGATATCATGCCTATAGGGAATTTAAAATCAGTTTATGCAATTTAGATATCATGTCTATATGAAATAAATAAATCAGTCCCAACACCTAGAAATCATGTTTATAGGAGCTAACTGATTCTGTAAATTAGAAAGCAAACAGTTTTAGATACCATGCCTATAGAATTCTGCTCTGGTCCTCACTTAGGTGAGCTTGTAGGGTAATTAAGAATTCTGGGTCTAAAAAATGTGATTTTTGCTGCTTGGAACATGCCCAGATTCAGAATATTAACAAAAATTAGTAGGCAAATTGATAGGTACTGCTGCTCGCTTTAATAAAGCTGTTGTGTTATATTCTGCTTTTGCTCATCCAGATCTCCTGCCTATAGGGTCTTAAATTGATAAAATTCTCTATTTGAATTGCGTGCATTTGCTGTTTACTTCTAGAGGTTAACATGAGCCTTTATTTTCTTCATATGTGACAGTCCTATCTGAACTTTTGTTTGTCGCTTAGCTTTCTCATTTTTAAGCAACATAGGTGAGTCTAGAACTATCCAAAGTAGAGGTCCTAAACACCTCCGGGACTATAGGTAAGGAACGGGTAGTGCACGCATAAGGTACGCACTAGAATCTATTAGAACACTTAGGTAATAACTGAAAGATAGTAATTGGGTAGTAAAGGAGATGATGACCTGTGCGCTAATGCTATGCGTAACACCCCAATTTGGGGAAAGTTACCAAGTATTGCATGGAAATGATCCTATAGGCTAAAAAACGTAGGACCCCTTTAATTCTTGTTTTAAAGTAATTATCTATTTGTTTTAAATTGTTTAACTTTCCTTTAAAGACTAATTCGCTTAATTGAGTTTGGCCGGGACCCACCGTTGTGGACCTCGAGGGGTGCCTAACACCTTCCCCTCAAGATAATTTCGTGCCCTTACCCAATCTCTGGTGATGTAAACTGGTTTCATGAGTTATTTGCTTTAGGTGCCCTAACGCACCTCAATCCGTTAGGTGGCGAATCTTCAAATCCCTTACCCAATCCCAAAAGGAAAGGAGTTGTCCCAAAAATGTCGAAACCCGGACTCCGCGAGGAAAAAGGGGGCGCGACAGCATGGCGACTCTGCTGGGGATAATTAGGCTCTTACCATAACAAACTCACTTTTTGTGAATTAGTCTTAAGCGTGCTTTATCCTGTTAATACGTGCGCACCCTTTCCCTTTCCCTTTATCTGATTTAATTGCCTACTTTCAAGCATTTATGATTTCCTTTACTACAAAAACTGACTTGTCTCCTTGTTTTCTTTCTTAAACGTCTTTCAATTATTAAATACCGCATTTATCATTTTTAACGTGCAAATACGTGACAACATGCTATTTATTGTTGCATAAATCATGCTTAACATCATATTCCACTCGTGTGTAATCAATTCCTATAGCAACGCTTTATGAGTATTTACGCCCTTCCTATATATCACCCTTTAAATTCGGAAAGGCTTATTTGCGGTAAAACTTATCGATCAGCGGTGCAGTTGACAGTTCCGTGCCTTTCCCCTCAAGTTGTCCACTTGAGGGTTTCAGCCTAGACCTCTATAGAAACCTTACTCTAATTAATTGTGCATGCATCATGGTTAAACCTAGCCGGGTTAATATGTTGTCCACATAATAACCCTTTAAGACAAGCCTCGTCCAAAAGTCCGCCGGGGTTTCCATAATCCCAACGGACGCAACTACGATTTTGTGCATTAATTTTGGAGAAATAAGTGCCAATACGCTAATCATTGTTGTATAAATAGTCGAATCTGGAGGGGGAAGGGGTCTAACCATATTTGTTTTGCAGACAACTCACGTGCTATAGTATCACATCAGGCTCCGCATGGACAACTCACGTGCTACAGTATCAACACCTCACCCTTAGGACCTAGGCCTCACTCAGTCATCAACCTCCCAAGTCTCTCGGGCTCTGAGAAATCATATAAATCAGCCCAAACATAGATTATAACATGTATCAACAAAGAACAAGAAAAGATGGAGGTGTGATATGCAAGTAAAATCATGACCAAGTAAAAGACAACAAATAGCAGCTAATTCAACAAGTACACGACCTCAACGAGTCCCAACAGTGATATCATATGGCCTAAGCATGATTTATAACACGAATTGCAGTTAGATTTCCATAAAACTGAGGGAACATGTAGTTAACAGTAAGTTATTCGACTTTACAGTCCCACGAGACGGACCAAGTCATAATCCCTTCGGTGCATGCCCACATGCCCATCACCTAGCATATGTCTCACCTCCAAAATAATCACATGACATAAAATCCGTGGTTTCATACCCTCAGGACCAGATTTATAACTGTTACTTACCGCAGTCCGAGCAAAACGCTACTCCAAAATGCATTTGACTCGCGAGTCGGCCTCCGAATGACCTGAATCTAGCCACAAGCAGCACAGTACAATTAATATAGGCTAAAGTAATCAATTCCACAAGAAAACTACTGAATTAGAGCCAAAAACGCAAAATTGGCTTAACTCGGCCCCTGGGCCCACATCTTGAAATTCGACAAAAGTCACAAACCCGAAAGCTCATTCACTCACGAGTCTAACCATACCAAATTTATCAAAATACGACACCTTTTGGTTCTCCAAATCCCCAAAATTTACTCTACAATTCTCAAGCCCTAGACCCCCAAATTTCACCTCAATAACTCACCAACTATGTGTAAAGTCAGTGGGGAAACATCATTATTGAAGATAAATAGGCACAAGGAGCTTACCTTAGAAATTACTTCGAAAACCCTCTCAAAATCCTCCAAAATCCAAGCTCAAGGTGATAAAAATGGTAAAAAATCTCGAAGTCCCGTATTTACATGTTCTGCCCAGGCCTTTCGCACATGCAGCTAATACTCCGTCCCTGCGTTCCCGCATCTGCGGTGAAAATGCCGCTTCTGTGGAAGACACTTGAACAACCAGGGCTCGCACCTGCACTCCAAGTTCTGCACCTGCGAACGCGCATCTACGGCCTTGGCCTCGCTTCTGCGTAATCACTCCCTCCTAGCTTCCTCCGCACCTGCATCCTCTTGTGTGCATATGCGCTACTGCAGGTGCGGGGAATCCTTCGCACTGCGACCCCTATCCTTCCTGGCCTTGCCCGCACCTACGACCCTCCATTTCGCTTTTGCGGGCTCGCACCTGCGGTGATACCTCCGTAGGTGCGATTACACCAGTTGAGTCAAAACTTCAGCAGCCTTCCCACTCCAAAACTTAGTTCGTTAACCACCTGAAACACACCCGAGGCCCCCGGGACCTCAACTATTCATATCAACAAGTCATATAGCCTAATACGAACTTAATCGAACCCTCAAATCACCCCTAACAACATCAAAAATATGGATTACACGCAAATTCAAGCCTAATTAACTTCTAAACTTCCAGATTCCACAAACGATGCCGAAACCTATCAAACCACGTTCGATTGACCTCAAAATTTGCACACATGTCATAAATGACAATGTTTATCTTCAAAATGGTAATTACAATTAGATTTGATTTAGTGATTCTAAAAATACGTGATTTATTTTAATGCTAGTTGTTAAGCGATAGGTATTGAGTGTGAGCTAGGAAAGTAAAGTGAGAGTGAGAGGCAGTGTTGTTATTCAAACCGAATGGCCGTGAATCGGGGTCTCGGACTAGCCTAAGCTGGGCCACGAGGTGGAGCTAATGAGCTCGACTGAAGATGGTTGACAAAGGACTAACAGTGCTAAGGGCCTTGATGATTCCTCTTTATGATCAATGATGAGTAATACATGAAGAACAATCAATAAAACACAATAAATGTAAACATTAAAATCAAAGGAAAAACTATGGAGAATGTTTAAGTTAGAGAGCAGAGAATGTTCTTGTTCTTGTATTGAATATCATCCTACTTACAAAATGATAAGGGTTTTCTTTATATGGGGGGGGTTTTTGGGTGGGGGGCGGGGGGAATCCCAACATGGTATAGGTACATTTATTATAAAGATATGCGGCTGGTACAACCATTTAATGTCACGGTACAGACTTGTACTAGTCTAGAAGACCTGGTCAGCTCTAACCACATGCCTTGGCAATGTCCCGTTTGTCCATCATAGCCGCCGGATTTGCACTGCCCCGAGGTCGAACATAGAGAACCCTCGCGGTCGGACCTCGAGCTAAGCCTCGAGCCTCTTGGAGGCGGGCTATGTAGTGTCATGATGATCATAAAATTGGACTCTCCGATTTTAGCCGTATACAGACAATCCCCGCATTTTTTAGAATGAAAAGATAAAAACGATTTTGACCCTGACTTTATCGAACCTCTCGTAATGACATCATGCCCGTGACGTCAGTTCTTCAAGTGACTGAAAATGTCATATCAACCCGTCTCCCTAGAAGCATTGAATATACTGCCGATGTATTTTTCAAAAAGGCGTTTATTGCGCCGTTTCCTCGCAAGCATTGATTGGACCGTGGGTACGTTATCGTCCTTCTATGAATGGGGGGTTGTTTGAGCCAAGACTTCATTCAATTTTTTTTCAACAGCCTTTGGCCCTTTCCCTTCTCTACATCCTCTTCCAAATTTCCATCTTTATGGTGCAAACTCGTGATCATAAGGTCATACGGCAACAACTTTATCAGTTAGGCCATGGCTCTTTTTCAAAGCCTTTCCCTACTGAGTGGGATTGTGGTGAGTTGTTGTTGGGTCGAAATAATGAGGGAAGAGCCTCAAATTCTTCCCGTATCAAAAGATATGTGGACCGTGAACCGCTGCTCATCTTTCTTAACTTCAACCTGGTGTGGCATCTTACTCCTTTTGATTTCCATGGACTGAGGTGGCATTATCTACTAATTTTTGCATCCCACACCGGTGCAATGTCTCAAGAAGTGGCTTCACAATAGTAGTGTTGACGAGACCCGTACTCACCAAATTTTTCACCGAGCCACAATTTTCCCTGCTTGTTAAAAGCTTTTGCTCTTTGATAGGCTATAGCTGCCTCGGAGGAGACTCTCGAAGGTATTGCTCTGAAGATCAAAATGGGGTCCTCGAGGAAACGGTTCTCGCATATCTCGCTCCAGAGGATGTACCCTCGAAAGTAGTTTAGGCTCTTTAGCTGTTGTTTTTTATTTCTTTGTTTCTGTGTAAGGACCCCTCGTGAGCTTTTGTAATCGTTGCTTATTAATACAAAAGTTTCTTCAATTTGTCTTTGACTTGTTCTGGATTCCCTTTTGCCTGTGTTTGCGAAAAATCCAACCATGTGACTTTATCGATCAGTCTGAATATTGGACTCGGACATAGGAATTACTTTGGTTCTCGATTGATTAATATGATATTCCCTGAAACCCTTTGCAATCCCTTGGACTATGTCTAGATCGATCTGATACAAACTTAGGCCACCGTGACTTCCGAGTTCGAATTGAGTGAGAGCGGGGCGTCAATTTTTTTAAAAATAAAGCTTAGCCTTTTTAGGCCCCGTTGATAGTCCTTGAGTGAAGGTTTGCTTGATCATCTGAAAATAATGATAGCCCTTAGGCCTTTGCAAATTGTCCCTGAGCGAGGATACACTCGAACTCGGGTGGCCCTTGGGCTTAATAATCGAGCGAGCCTTTGAACTCGAAATAAAGATAGACTTGAGACTTCATGAATAGTCCCCAAGTGAGATCTGGCTCGAAATCGGGTAGCCCTTAGGCTTAGTAATGGAGCGAGCGTTTGCTCGGACTCGAGATAAAGATAGCCCTGAGGCTTTGTGAGTAATCCCCGAGTGAGAACTGGCTCGAAATCAGGTGGCCTAGGGGCTAAATAATTGAGTGGGTGTTCGCTAGAATCAAACGTATAGATCGTTCTCAATAGTTTCTGACAATCCGATTCTCGACGCTTTAGTTCCGATGCCGATATTATGACGTAAGCGATCGAAGTGACCGAAGGGTTATTTTGGCACGATTCTAAAAATCATCAATTGTAAGCGACCAACGGCCGGTCTTCTGGCATCACCTGCACGTTCAAACGATCTGTATAAATAGATACGATCTCATACTTTGCCAATATTATTCCCGTAAAGCTCCTTCCATTCCCCGAGAAACGACATTTCACACGTAAGTAGTATACTTGTGCTTTTGTTATTTTTGTTCATAGTGGAGGCAGGATCTGCCCGGTGGCATAAAGGATATGCAACTGTTGAGGTAGATCATATACCTATCGGTTGTTGTACGAATATTGGTACAACAGAAGGGAGCGCCCAGTCGTCGATGGCTCAAGCCGAGAGACCTCTCGGGATAGCTGAGCCTGCAATACCCGAGGTTTCTAGCCTCGGGGGAGTGGCTCCTCTTTTGCCGCCGTCTTCTTCCCTGGTCGAAGGTACTTCGTGGGACAAGGATCTTTCGCCGCTATCTTCTTCTCCCGTCGAAGGTACTTCGAGGGATACGAATTTTCTGCCGCTGTTTTCCTCTCCCGTCGAAGGAACTTCAAGGGATGTTCGAGGCCAGAGGCCACCCAAATCAAGCGGGGCTTCGCGCGATCATATCCCCATCGAGAGCGGTTCAACCGGGGCCGATGAGACCAGGCCAGTAGATGCACGCTCAACTTTCGAGGAGGCTCAGAGGCTCTGTTTGAGTTTTGGTTAACTCTGTTGGTTTTTTAGTTCTGTATTTTCATTTTCTCACTGAGCTTCTTTTTCATAGGCTTTTGACAAGCTCAAGTCTGAGCTGCTCCGCCGTGAAGCCGGGTTGCGAAAAGCCTTGGCCGGGGAGAAATCCCTCAGGCTTCTTTGTGATAAAAGGGGAAACGAGTTGATACACCTTCGGTACGAGATAAAACGAAGTCGGAACTACAAAAATTACCTCGAAAGACAGGTAATCTCTATTTCGAGGGGATGCATGTTTTCTCCTTCTATCTTCGGAGATTAATATTTTGATATTTTAGTTGTAGAGAAAGACGGAGAACCTGGAATGCCTATGGGGCAAAGTTGGTCAGGCCAAGTATGAGTGTAATGATCTAAGGGCTCAGATGAATGCCCAAGTTGCGGCAAAGAAGAATGTTGTGGCCAAGGCTTCTGCCCTCGACATGCAACTCCCGAATTCTCGTGAAAATAGCTTGGTTCAGACGAGCACGATTGTAAGGCTCGAGTCCGACCTTTTGGAGATGAAGGCCGAGGTCGTGGACGCCCGGACTAAAGCTGAAGAAATTCGAGCTAAGGCTGATAAGAAAGTGGCCGTCTATTTAAAGGACGCTGTCGATGCTCGAGCTAAGTTGAGAGGGTCTTCCGATCGGGAAAGTAGAGGCAATGGATATGCCCGGTGCAGATCCCGGAGGAAAACCTCATGGAGATCCATGCTAGGGGCTTCGATCTCTCGGAAGAGATAGGGCAGGCCAAGGCGGATGAATGCGATGCCAAGTTCCTCATATCTGATGCCGAAGATAATGAGGAAGAGGCCGACGGGGCCGCAGTCCCCGAGGGGAAAGTAGACTAGGCTTTTCCTTTCTGATTCCGCGTACAATGTTTTGAGAGAACATTGTAAATGAAGCCTTGTATTATTTTTCATATACATACGAAAAGAAACCTTTCGGTTTTCCTCTTTCATGAATTTCCCTTTGCTTGTGTATGTCTTTCTTTTGTTTTGAATTTTGACGTTTGTCAATGATAGCCATATGAGTTGGATTTCGAGGTAAAACCCTTAGGTTTATAAATCAGCCCGGAGGCTTGTTGGGCTGGCCCGTAGGCTCTTACGCATTTGCCCTTAGGTGCTTTTTAGTTAACCGTTTCGGGCTCAGTCTTCGAGTCAGGTTTTGACTCGAGCTCATCGGCCCTAAAGTTTTTGATTTTTAAGCTGGCTCCTAGGCTCTTACGCGTTGGGTTGGCACGATCTTTAATATAGGCTGGCACTTGGGCTCTTATGCGTTGGATCGGTACGACCTCTAATATAGGTTGGCGCTTAGGCTCTTACTCGTTGGGTCGGTACGACCTCTAATATAGGTTGGCGCTTAGGCTTTTTATGCGTTGGGTCGGTACGACCTCTAATATAGGCTTTATTTCTCCCTCGTTAAAGAGCTTTTGTAGTTTTGTGTTCGCCCGACTCTTCGACGGTTCGATAAGAACCTCGACTGTGAGCCATTATGTAGCGATAAATGAGCACCTCAGGAGGTTTCGCTTGATGGCTGAATTATTTTGAAGCCTTTTCATTGTTTGGAGCTGATATGATCGAAGCTCTTTTGCTTATGTCGAGGGTAGCCCGATTAACCGGTTCTTTTCGAAGCATTTTCGAAGTAATTTTGAAGGCCTATGATTTTATGTGGCAACGGTCGGGCATTCCCGAGTCGCGTTAGTTCGGCCGGAGCCTTATGACCGTAGTCATTGCATTTGGCCCTAGCCTTTTAGTCCCTAAGTAAGGTAGCCTCGGCATTTATATCGAGGGTATGACTTTTTAGGGGTCTTACAAGTTCGAATATATAGCCTTCACTTTAAGATCGGGAGTATGCCTTTTGTAAGGTCTTATGAATTTGAACATGCCTTACTTGAGATCTTACAGATAGGTTACTTTGCACAAGTGTAATTCATGCCTTGCTTGAGGTCTTACAGATTTGGTATTGCCTTATGGAGGTCTTATGAGCTCGAGGTTGCCCTTTGGAAGTCTTATACTGTTGATAATGCCTCATAGAGGTCTTACATTTTCTAGCATTGCCACATGGAGGACTTTCAGGCTCGAGGTTGTCCTATGGGGTCTTACAGCTTTGAGTTTCTGATAGCTCGATAGGGTGACAGTCGGCGACAGTTCCCGAGACATCGAAAGTCTTTGGCTCTGGAGCCGTTCCTTGTAAACTTGATGTTGCCTCATTGAGGGCTTATAAGTTCGAAGTTTTTCGACCTGGAGGTCCTACGGTTTCGAGGTTTTGATGTCAGTCCCCGAGTGTTCGGGAAATTTCTAGCCCTGGGCCGTTTCTTATAACATCTATATACCTGCAAAAATAGCAAACGTTTTTGAAGCGCGAAGTGTTTTGATGGTAAAAGATACTCCTTTGATTACTTGGTACAAGTATACATGTTCTCATTGTCGAGGGTTCGATTATTCTATGCGGACACGTTTTATTTGACCGTTTGGCCTGATACATTATTTTTCTATTGAGACCATCTTCGGCTCGTCTTGATTTCTTCAGGGAGATGATCTCCCGAGGGGATGCCCCCCAGTATTAGAGGTTGATTTAAGAGAAGCCTTGAATACTTGTTAAGTCCTCCTTAGGTAGCATATAGATGTTTCCTTATTGAAAACCTTGCCGGCAAAACCCCTCTTGGGATAAAATCCGATCGAAGGAAAAGAGTGCAACGCGTGCTTTGAAATCTAAGGTCTTCAGGCTGGAAGGTGCTTCGATTGTTCTATCCGGACACCTGCACACAGGTTAGTGTAAGACGTAAAATATAAAGGGAGGTGGTTATACCTTAGTGGTGATGGCGCTTCGAGCCTCGATATTCTTCGACTGCTTGCTCCAGGGACGCAGTAGGTCCTTTGCTAATTGACTCGGGTGCAGCCTAGAATGTAGTTCATGATTGCTACTTCGTTGTTTTCTTATCCTTTGGCTCCTTCGATGTTGAAGGTGTCGATGTCGGTGCCACATCGTGCACCGCAAACATCTCTATTGTTGCATGCTACTCCCTGTATATAGTTTTTATTCCGTCCTTTGTTGGGAACTTCATCATTTGATGAAGGGTTGAAGGTACTGCTCTCATGCAGTGTATCCATGGCCTTCCGAGCAAGGCATTGTACCTCATGTCTCCTTCGATGACATGAAACTTAACATTTTGGGTTGTGCCGGCCACGTTGACTGGGAGGGTGATTTCCCCTTTCTTTGTCTCGTTTGCCATGTTGAATCCGTTGAGGACTCAAGAGACAGGCACGATCTGGTCGAGCAGTCCGAGCTGCTCCACCACCCTCGACCTGATAATGTTGGCCGAGCTACCTGGATCCACAAGCACATGCTTAATTTGAAATGTATTTACAAGAAAAGAAATTACCAATGCGTCATTATGAGGCTGAGACAGGGCCTCGATGTCCTCATCGCTAAATGTGCGATCGCTCTCGGGTATGTAACCTCGAGTTCCCTTTTCCCTGGTGATGGATATTTTTGTTCGTTTGACAATGGGTTCCTGTAGGATGTCGATTCTTCTAACGATCATGTGGATGACATGTTAAGGCTCTTATGTTTCATTTTTCCTGTTCACCTCTCTTTCGCGAAATTGATTTTTGGCTCGGTCACTGAGGAACTCTCGGAGGTGCCCTTTGTTGATTAATCGGGCTACTTCTTCTCGGAGCTGTTTGCAATCTTCGGTCCTATGACCGTGTGTGCCGTGAAATTCGCACACCAAGTAAGGGTTCCTTTGTGACGGATCTGATAGTATGGGTTTTGTCCACCTGGTGTCTCTGATTTTACCGATGGCAGATATGATGTCCGAAACATCAACGCTGAAGTTGTACTCAGATAATTCGGGTACCTCCGTCGGTCCTATATGTTTGTCGAATCTGGCTCTGCTCACGAGTCCCCGAGAATTCTGACCTCGATCTTCCCTTCGGTCATTTCGGGGTATGTTACGCCTTGGGTCGTTTCTTCGATCTTCAGTGTACGGTTGGTACCTTTCCTTGTTTGGCTTTGGTTGCTTTGCCAGGAGCCTGCTAGGATATACTGAGCCCGAGGTGGCTCCTAATTGGTCATCCTCGACCCTAATCTTTCATTGATATCGGTTGTGGACATCTGCCCAAGTCACGGCGGGATATTCAACCAAGTTCTGCTTTAGCTGCTTCGAAGCTATCGAGCTTCGTTCTTTTAAACCTTGGGTGAAGTCTTGCACTGCCCAGTCATCGGAGACTGGTGGTAATTCCATTCGCTCCATTTGAAAGCGAGATACAAACTCCCGTAGTATCTCATTTTCTCTCTGTTTGATTTTGAAGACGTCGGATTTCCTTGTAGAAACCTTGATGGCACCAGCATGTGCCTTTATGAAAGAATCTGCCAGCATGGAAAATGAGTCCATCGAATTTGGGGATAGGTTGTGATAACACATCATGTCCCCTTTTAAAAGTGTTTCTCCGAATTTTTTCAACAGGACGGATTCAATCTCGTAGTCCTTCAGGTCATTTCCCTTTACAACACAAGTGTATGTAGTGATGTGCTCGTTGGGGTCTGAGGTCTCGTTGTACTTCGGGAGATTGGGAATTCTGAATTTCTTCGGGATGGGCGTTGGAGCAGCACTCGATGGGAATGGCTTTTGTACGAATTTCTTTGAATATACACCCTTCAGAGACGGGGGTGCGCCTGGGATCTGATCGACCCTTGAATTTTAGGTCTCCACCTTTTTATCATTGGCTTCTATCTTCTTTTTACCAGATTCGATCCTCTTTGTGAGGTCCTCAGGCCTCTTTA
This sequence comes from Nicotiana attenuata, assembly GCF_001879085.1. Taxonomy (NCBI): domain Eukaryota; kingdom Viridiplantae; phylum Streptophyta; class Magnoliopsida; order Solanales; family Solanaceae; genus Nicotiana; species Nicotiana attenuata. Next base: position 62,405 of record NW_017671272.1, on the reverse strand, counting down.
TAATAGCGGGGTCTGCTGCTGACCCATTGTTTCTCGATCTTTCCGGTACCTGCTCGGCTCGAGGAGCCGTTTCCGGTGCTGCCGTGCTTGGAGTTTTTTGGTGGCTTTGCAGTTGAGCAATCGCCATTTGTTGTGCTTGTAGCATTTCAAAAATGACTTGGAGGCTGACTCCACTTTCTTCCACTCCTCGTGCTTTTTGGCCTCGGGCCTGGTCTTCCCTGCATCCATTCCTCACGGGGTCTGCGCCTGCTTCCGTTTTCAGTACGTTGTGGGAGCTGTTATCATCTGGCTCTATGATTGGTACTCCCTCGGGGTTTGCAGGTGGTACACCCAGCCCTATGCCGCTATTCTCTCCAACTTCTTCACTGTTGTGAAGAGGTGCATTTTGTGTGCTAGACATGATTAACCCTAAAACCAAAGGATCTTTGACAGGAAAAAGTGTGAAGAGTAACTAGCACGAAAACAATCACTATTATTCTTAGCCCCACGGTGGGCGCCAAACTGTTTACCTTAAAAATGGTAATTACAATTATATTTTATTTAGTGGTTCTAAAATTACGTGATTTATTTTTATGCTAGTTGTTAAGCGATAGGTGTTGCGTGTGAGCTAGGAAAGTAAAGTGAGAGTGAGAGGCAGTGTTGTTATTCAAACTGAATGGCCGTGAATCGAGGTCTCGGACTAGCCTAAGCAGGGCCTCAAGGTGGAGCTAATGAGCTCGACTGAAGATGGTCGATGAAGGACTAACAGTCCTAAGGGCCTTGATGATGTCTCTTTATGATCAATGATGAGTAATAAATGAAGAACAATCAATAAAACACAATAAATGTAAACAATAAAATCAAAGGAAAGACTAAGGAGAATGTTTAAGTTAGAGAGCAGAGAATGTTCTTGTTCTTGTATTGAATATCATCCTACTTACAAAATGATAAGGGTTTTCTTTATATGGGGGGGGGGGGGGTAATCCCAACATCGTACAGGTGCATTTATTACAAAGATATGCGGCTGGTACAGCCATTTGATGTCACGGTATGGACTTGTAGTAGTCTAGCAGACCTGGTCAGCTCTAACCACATGCCTTGGGAATTTCCCGTTTGTCCATCATAGCCGTCGATTTGCACTGCCCCGAGGTAGAACATAGATAACCCTCGCGGTCGGACCTCGAGCCTCCTGGAGGCGGGCTATGTAGTTTCATGATGATCATAAAATTGGACTCTCCAATTTTAGCCGTATACAGACACCACAAACCTTCTCCAATTCCCGGAATTCCAATCCGACCCCGATATCAAAAAGTCCACTCCCGGTCAAACTTTTCAAAATTCCAACTTTCGCCAATTCAAGCCTAATTCTACCACGGACCTCCAAATCACAATCTGGATATGATTCTAAGTCCAAAATCACCTAAAGGAGCTAACAGAACCATCAAAATTCAAATCTGAGGTCATTTACACATAAGTAGATATCTGGCCGACTTTTCCAACTTAAGCTTCCAATTAAGAGATTAAGTGTCTCAATTCACTCCGGACCTGAACCAACTAACCCGGTAAGTCATAATACAACTGTAGAACACAAAAGAAGCAGAAAACGGGGAACGGGGCTAACTACACCCGGTTCAAATAAAAAATGGGAAAAGAACCGCGGCACAAAGAAAAACCAAGGGGGAATTGTTACACTACCTACAAAAAAAAAACAAATTTAATCTTTTTCCTTCGACTTTAATCCCTCAAGAACCCCGTCGATAGTTTTTAAATTTTTTATGGTTTTTTAATTTTTTTTACCTACTTAAAAGCACTAAAGAGCAAAAACTAACACATATACATACAACATATAATTATCCCCCACCCCACACTTCAAGTTGTGTCATGTCCCCACAACACATAATTAAAAAGCATAAGGTAGAGAAAACTTCCCTGAATCTCTAGTCGGGGTCTGAATCGAAGTTGGGCTCCATTCCACGCGCTCGAACTAGTGCATACATCCACTCAGACAGCTTCTTCTCAGCCTTCTTGGGGTACACCCCACACTTGTCTTTCTCACTCACTGGGGCCTTATCTATTGAACTCTTCACCTTCCATTCAACTTGCAGCCGGTTTCTCCTTTCTTACCCCCATCTCTACATTCATCTCGAACATCACAGTCTCTTCACCCACTCTAAGCATGAGTTTTCTATAATGTATATCCAATATTGCTCTACCCGTTGCTAAGAATGGTCTTCCTAAGATAAGGAGGACCTCCTTGTTCTCCTCCATCTTCACTAATATAAAGTCTATAGGAAATATAAACTTATCTACCTAAACCAAAACATCTTACACTATCCCCTCGAGTATCAATGTCGTTTGGTCAGCCATCTGCAAAGATATTGGTGCTGACCTTATCTCTCCAATCTCATTATCCAATTTCCTGTAAATCGACAAAGGCACTAAATTAATTGAGTCACCATAATCACATAAAGATTTATCCAAGTTAAGAGTGCCTAAAGAGCAAGGTATCGTAAAACTCCCTGGATCTCCACACTTTTGTAGGAGTTTGTTTTGGAAGATTGCACTACAATGCTCTGTGAGCTTGACTACTGAAGTCTCTTCTATCTTCCTCTTCTTTGTAAGGATCTCCTTCAAGAATTTTGCATAAGCTAGCATTTGTGAGAGAACTTGTGTGAATGGCAAATTTACATTAACTTGTCTCAGCATATCTAGAAATCTCTCAAACTGCTTGTCAAGCTTTTCTCTATGTAGCTTTTGGGGAAAAGGTAGAGCAGGCATGTGCTTGCTCTCTTCATTAGATTCCTCCCTTCTTGAAGTTTCCTGCTTCTTCTTTTTCTCAGCTCCCCTCTTGCCTTTCTTCTTCTTTTCACCTTCAATTTCGACTCCTTCCCATTTTCTTTTTCAGGTATCACCTCCTTTTAGATTGGAGTGCGATCTTTCAACACTTGCCCGCTTCTCAATATCACAACATTTAGCGTTTCTTTGGGATTCTTTTCAGTATCAGCTGGCTGAGTACCTGGGATTCTCTTAGACAATATAGTTGCAATTTGTCCCACTTCTCTCCAAATTATGCAAACTTGTCCCAAGTTTTTTAATAGCTGCACCATGAGCATCTAGCCTCTCGTCCGTCTTGACAATGAATGAGTTCATTAAATCTTCTAACCCAGATTGAATTGGCTATTGAGGCTAAAATACCAGCCTCTGTTGATTCATAAAACCAGGAGCTCCTTGTCATTAAAATCTGGGGTTGTTTTGTTTCCATGCATTTGCAGTACCCCCAGGTGAACTCCATGAAAAACCGGGGTGTTTCTGACCCATTGCACTGAAGTTATAGCTACGCACAACATTAACTTCCTCAATTGAGGCTTGACACTTATGGGTAGGGTGTCCTCTTCCACATATGCAATATGCTGCTTGAGGCTCATTGTGTAACGAGGCTAAAGTCAGCTTCCTTATTTCTTTGGCCATGAAATCAAGCTGTACCTGCACAGACGTGTTAGCATCAACCTGGTGAACACTAGTTGATCTTCTCCTTTCAGCAATCTCTGAGGGCCACTGAATTGCATCTTCAAATAACATATCTAGAATTGTGACTATCTCATCTGGAGTCTTCTTCATCAACGGACCTCCAGCTGCATTGCTCAATGTTTTATGTGAGGTCAACCCATCCCAAAAGTCCTAGAGTTTCATCTAGAGTTCAATTCTTCTATGTTGACACTTTCGCACTATCTCCTTAAACCTCTCCCAAGCTTCAAGCACAGTTTCAGTCTCGTTTTGGCAGAAGTTATGGATTTTTCTTCTAAACTTGCCCGTTTTAGCCGAGGAGAAATATTTAGCAAGAAATTTTCTGGTCATCTCCTCCCATGTTCCAATTATCCTGGGGCAAGCTTCGAAGCCAATGCTTTGCATCATCTTTGAGTGTGAAAGGGAATGCCCTTAAATAAACTGCATCTTGTGACACACCATTGTATTCAAAGGTGTTCATAATCTCCTCGAAGTGCATCAGATGATTGTTTGGGTCTTCGTTCATCTTTCCTCTGAAGACACAGTTGTTTTGGAGGGTTTGGAGCAACCCTTGCTTCAACACAAAATTATTGGCTGCAACTAGAGGTGGTCTCATACTTGATAAGCCTTAGATATAGACCGGTGTAGCGTAATCACCAAGCGGTTCCCAGCATCGGGAGCTATGTTTCCGAACTCGCCTGGAACCAAAGGATGATTCTGAGCAATTCTCCAAGCCCTCTATTCTTCATATGCAATTTGTGCATCTCTAATAGCTGCTTCCTCCGCATCCCGTGTAGCTTTATCTCTTTGTTGGTCTGCCTCTCTTGTAGCCAAATCAACAGTACCATCATCTCCAGCCATAATTTCTTTGGTTGAGGATTTTCCAACCTTTTCTATATTCTCGGGGAGATTTCTTTCCTTCCTCAACCGTTGCAGTTGTTTCTCGATTTCTGGTCCGTATGGTAGCAATTCCTTCCTAGAAGATCGGGTCATGCACCAATCTAGCCTATAGCCTACGCACAGTTAAGGAACACCCAAAGGTAAAAGAAGAAAAATAAAATAAAAGAAAATATTCCTGAATTAGCGATACAAACTATTTCAAACACTATTGATTGCCAATCCCGGGAAACGGCGCCAAAATTTGATGAGCGCAAAACACACACTTAAATATGCAAGCTACTCGATTATAGTAAGTGATAATATGGTATCCATAGGGATTGGAGTAAAACAATATTATCGTAGTTTGTAGATAGACTGCTATCCAAGATGATCAACAATTCAGATTTATGTGATTTAAAACTAAAATTTACTAAGAGTCTAACTATTTACTAATGACAAACAACGCTAGTAATAAGCAAAGGAAGATATCAATGGGAGAAGATATGGTTGATAGGATTGGTGCAAGACAAATGTTTGGCATCTAACTCTAGATAATTCACTTCTAATGTTCAAGCGAATCTCTCGAATTCACTTGGTTATTAGATCAATTGTTTAGTAGAAACTCCTCTCCCGATTAAGTCTCAACCTCACAAGATGAACCAGTTTTAAGCATGTGAAGATATCCACGAATTAATAGTGGATTGGTATTTAGGAGAACCTCTCTCGATTATCCTCCTAGCTAAGGTTAATCAACAATTCAACTAGCCTCTTTTGATTACTAAGAAGAATTAATGAATTCAACCAACAAAATATAATGCAAAGATATCACAAGTTATGCCTCTCTCGATTACATGAACTAGGGAATATAGATGCAACGGTTAAAACATCCAAAACAATTCAATACATAAAAACTAGAGTTATAATCCACAAACAAGTATCAATACACCAAATCCATCAAAACCTAAAGATAACTACTCCATGGACATGGAGTAATTCATCAAAAATATGTTTAAGTTAAAGGAAAACACAACACGATCTAAACTCTTGTCTTGAGTGAGGATTGAATGATGAAATCCATGAGATTTTGCTTTTCCACCTCCTCCTTGGTTTCTTTAGGTCTTAGATGTGTCAAAAGTCCCAAAAATAATGTTTTTACATGTATTTATACTAAGTAGAGTCAGCCCCAAATGAAACTACCTTCTCCTAGCCGAAATTGGATTGTTACTCAATAAAAAATGCACAGGCACGCCGCACGGGGCGACGCGCCACGTGGTGTGCTAGTGGAGTTTATCAGGGACCTTGCAAATTCACAAGAGCAGAAAAATGAACAGCCGCGGTGCCCCACGCGCCGCCCCACGCATCGCGGCTGTGGTGATTTCTTAAAGTTCGGCTTTTTTCTTGATTTTTGATATCCGGATGTGGTTCTCGACACTCGAACGCGATCCCGGCTTAATCCCTTGGGCTTTTACTCAGACTTCAAAGTTCTGAATCACTCGAATTCATTCCATGACATCTACATAGCTCGGAATCACTCCTACAAGGCGTAAAACATATAATTAGTGCAAAAAACTTGCGATTAAAGCTCAAAATCAAGCAAAGTGCAGTAAATTAGAGTGCAATAAGTGATTAAAACACGAGATTATAGCCTACCATCAGCAACACTTGCATCTCCAGACTCACTAGCCCTTCTTCTCTCAAATTTTCTTCCTTCTCAGCAGCATCCTCCAACACCATAGCTCCAGTCTCCTCAGTCAACTCTGCAGGAGTGGGTGATGATTCAACCACTCCTTGTTTTCCCTTTCCCTTCACATCACCTTGAGCACCCTCAGTCTCTTTTTCTTTTCTCCTTTTATTTTTACCACCAATTTCAACCCTAACAATAGTTCCCACCAGAACAAACCTATTCTCTAGATTCTGAGTAACCCCAGACATTTTCTCAGATGTAATCTTAAGACAAGATATTACCTACTCTATTTCAGATGAAACAGTTTCTTCCCCCTCAGTTGTAGACTTAAAGGAATCTTCAGATTTTTGGGGATTCTTCTGCCTGGCTTGCTTTCAATTGTTCAATTATCTTCTTGATTTGCTCACTGTCAGTAACATTCTTGCGAGCAAGCCTCTTGATCCCTTCCTTTCTTAGAGATTGGTGTGATTGAGGGTGTGGTTGAAGGTGTGGGTGTGAATTCTTTGGGTGATGATGAGGGATTTTTAGAGAGGTTAGCCATTGATGATGGTAGAATGAATATGTGTGTGTTGAGAAGATGAGAGAGGATAGAGAGAAATATTTTGCGGCTGGAAATTAGAAGTGAAGAAACGGCTAAGGCCAAATCAATATAAAGAGGGATAATTTAATTAGGTAACGACAGCTTTTCAGATGCTCAGGAGTCTAATTAAACTGGGAGTCAGTTTAAAAAGATGTTATAGACTTCCCTAGATTCTAGGCAATTATTGTGCTGAGGACTCTCTTTTGGTAAAACTGCTCTATTTGTAACGGGTAGGCTTGAGGGAGGTTATGATTAAATGGGACTCTCCTTTTGATCTTGATCCAAATATAATTATTTCAAAATATGCCGAGTGAAGAAGACGTACCATGTATTCTTGATGAACCAGGTTTTTCACTGAGAATTCTCTTGTCTAAGTCTGAATTTTCCAAGAAAATAAAGATAATATCATTAAAGATTAATGAGACATTTTAGCACATGGTACAAGAGTATACAAGTGAAAGTATGAGACTGAGAAAAATATAATCTAATTATGTACAAAATTCATAAACTATCTAATCAATTTTTGAGTTAGAACTGGTTCCTTTTAGGTGATCTTAATCATCCCTAATTCTAACATGTTCCTTTAAAAGTGATCTCTACTTAGAGCTTTTGTGAAGATGTCAGCTATTTGCTTGTCAGTAGCACAAAATTCCACAGTAATCAAACCCTTTTCACAGTTGTCCCTCAAAAAGTGATGCCTAACATCTATGTGCTTAGTTCTTTTGTGATGAACCGGGTTCTTGGTTATACTAATTGAACTAATGTTATCACAAAAGATGGGGATACACCCTACATCATTCCAAAATCCATTAATTCCTGTTTGATCCATAATAATTCAGCACAACATAAGGCAGCAACAATATACTCAGCTTTAGCAGTAGATAAGGGCACATAATTTTGCCTTTTGGTGGCCCAAGACACAAGACATGAGCCAAGAAAGTGTGCCATATCTGAGGTGCTCTTACTATCCATAAGAAAACCTGCATAGTCAGCATCAACATATCCTACTAAGTTGAAATTACTACCTTTTGGATACCATAGACAAAGTTCAGTGGTGCCTTTTAGGTATCTGAAGATCTTCTTGACAGCAGTCAAGTGAGCTTCCTTTGGATTGCCTGAAATCTTGCACAAAGGCCGACACTGAAAACAATGTCAGGTCTACTAGCAGTAAGATATAAAGAGAGCCAATCATTCCCCTATACAACTTCTAATCGATAGATGAACCAGGTTCATCTATATCCAATTTTGTGGCTGTTGCTATAGGAGTGTCAATTTCTTTGGAGTCTTCCATTTTAAACCTTTTAAGCAACTCTTTCACATACTTCTGCTAATGGATCATAGTTCCACTTTAAATTTGTTTAATTTGTAATCCTTAAAGGAAATTAAGCTCACCCATCATAATCATTTCAAATTCACTCCCCATTAATTTAGCAAATTCTTTATATAACTTATCACGAGTTGCTCCAAAGATTATATCATCAACATATATCTGGACTACCAAGAGATCTTTAGCTTTTTCTTTCAAGAACAAAGTATTGTCAATTTTACCTCTCTTGTAGCCATGCTCAAACAAGAAGTTTGACAATCTTTCATACCATGCTCTTGGAGCCTGCTAGAGCCCATAAAGTGCCTTGTCAAGCCTGTACACATGATCAAGACATTCCTTGCTTTCAAAGCCCGGAGGTTGCTTGACACACACTTCTTCCTTTGGATAGACATTGAGGAAGGCACTATTGACATCCATCTGATGGAAAGTTAATTTCATGTAAGAAGCAAAAACTACAAGGAGTCTGATTTCTTCCAATCTTGTAACTAGAGCAAAGGTCTCATCATAGTCTATGTCCTCCTCTTGACTATATCCTTGAACCACCAATCTTGCCTTGTTCCTTGTAACTGTTCAATCTTCATCAAGTTTATTTCTGAAGACCCATTTTGTGCAAAATACTGATCTGTCCTTGGGTCTTGGTACCAGATGCCAAACTTGACTTCTCTCAAATTGGTTGAGTTCATCTTGCATTGCATTCACCCAGTCTGCATCCTGCAAAGCCTCAACAACTTTTTAGGTTAAATAAGAGATAAAAATGCATCAAAAGCACAGAGATTCTTCAAAGAAGACCTGGTATTGATTCTAGAGGTTGGATTAGTGATTATGCTCTCATTGGGACGAGAAATTTAATACTTGTAAGGTTTCACAACCAGCTAGTTTCCGCTAGATGTTCCTTCAATGATTTGTTGCTGAGGAATAGGTTCATGGAAAGGTTCCCTCAAGGTTTGAGGATCAGTTCCTCTTTGTTCAGTTCCCCCTATCAGTTTGCCCTAGGTGGAAGGACCTGTTCCATCACATGTTCCTTCCTCTAGTGCAGCTTCAGTATGGGTTGTGGTTTCATTTGAGTTTCTTACCGGCCCAAATGCTTTATCATCCTGTTCCTGCATCTTAGAAAGAATGTTAGTTTCATCAAAAACCACATGTACACTTTCTTCTATACACATAGTTCTTTTGTTATAAATCTTATAAGCTTTACTATGTAAAGGATATCCCAAGAATACTCCCTCATCACTTCTGGGATTAAACTTACCTAGGGAGTCTTTACCATTATTATGCACAAAGCACTTGCATCCACATGCCCTAAGATGGTATATATTTGGCTTTCTCCCTTTAAGTAACTCATAGGGAGTCTTCTCAACAAGAGGTCTAGTCATGCACCTATTTATGATGTAGCAAGCAGTGTTCACACCTTCTGCCCAGAAACTATGGGGAAGTTTACTGGAAAGAAGCGTAGTCCTAGCCATTTCTTCCAATATCCTATTCTTTCTTTCAACTAATCTATTTTGTTGTGAAGTCCTAGAAGCAGAAAAGTTATGATTTATGCCACGCTCATCACAAAATTAAGCAGATTTAGCATTCTCAAATTCAGTACTACGATCAGACCTAATTTATTCAAGTTGATTACCTAGTTGTTTTTTAGTTTTTCTAACAAAGGAAGTGAACATGTCAAATGCTTCATCTATAGATGTTACAAAAATATTGTCCAAGTAAACTTAGAGTAATCATCATCAAACACCATAACATATCTCTTATCACCTCTACTCAATGTTCTCATTGGTCCACAAAGATCCATACAGACCAGTTCTATTATCCTGGTAGTGCTTACCATTTTCTTGCTTTTGAAAGAGGATCTTACCTCCTTTCCCCTTTCACAAGCCTCACAAACTTTATCTTCTTTGAACTTAATGTTAGGCAGCCCTATCACCAAGTCCATGGGGACTAGTTTGTTGACTTGGCTTAGACTGGCATGTCCAAGTCTCGTGTGTCAAATGAGGGGATTATTATCCAAGATACTTAAACAAGTGAGTTCACTATCTAAAAGTGTGGACAGATCCACAACATATAAGTTGTTCACTCTTTTTCCCTGTAAAATTATCTTGTCAGTGGTAAGATTAATCATAAAGCATTTTGTAGAGGAGAAGGCTACCATGTTACCTCTATCACACAATTGTGATACACTTATTAGACTGTAGTTCAGTCCATCTATCAAGTATACATTCTCAATATAGTGAGAATCAGACTTACCAATCTTTCTAACCCCAATGATCTCACATTTCTTTCCATTTCCAGAGGAGACATTACCTCCCTTAAGATCCTCAAGTAAAAGGAATTGGTTCTTGCTTCTTGTCATGTGCTTTGAACAACCACTATACATGTACCATATTTGGCTGCTCCCCTTCACTTCGACCTGCAAAAGGAAATCAAGGGTCAGTTTTAGGAACCCAAACTAGTTTGGATCCCTTTCTATAGGCAAAAGGATAAATTAGATTTTTTTCCCTCGAACAAACTTTTTATTCATTTGATCTGCCTTCTCTTTTGCAGGCATACACTCTTATAGTGACCAGTGTTATGACAGTGTGTGCAAATCTTGTTCCCAGGTAGTGTGAGGTACTTACTTTTGGGATCCCACTTAGGTGCAGAGTTCCCAAGGCCAAGTCCTCTTCTGTTGCTACTATGATGTTCTTATAGCCATAAAAGTGCATCGGAGGACCTATTCCACTTAGTTTCACAAGCCCTAAGTTCCAGGTTTTTGCACTTCGCTTTCAAAATCACACATACTTTTGACAATTTTTCCCTTTCATTCTTCACATCCTCAGATTCATCAATTACCTCTAGTAGTAACTCAAATAACATTTCTTTGGACAAACATTTAATCTTATCTTTGAGATGAAAGACACTTACCTCAATTTGTTCATCAGATTCTCCAATGGCCATAAGTGATCGTTCATCATCATCATCATCATCATCTGAGCTTTCATCTGCCTTGCTGTAGCTTCCACTTCTTGAAGAACCCTTTCCTCTCATCAGGTACTTCTTGAAGTCTTTGGTGATCATAGCCATTTTATCATCTTCCAGATCAGAACTTTTAGTGATTCTGAGTGCCAAGATCCGTTCTTTCTTAGGTACATCTATTTTCATGGTTTGTCTTATAAGTTCATAGGCAGTGAGATTCTCAGTCAATTCATCTAGTGGGAGAGTGGAAATGTTCTTTGTCTCCTGAATGGCAGTGATCTTACTTTCCCTAGTGATTGGCAAGACCCTAGTAAGTATCTTATCAACCCTCTCTTCTTCAGTAATTATCCTTCCGAGAGATTTTAGTTAATTTGTCAGTGTAGTGAACCTTGTGTACATCTTTTTAGTGGTTTCTCCATTCTTCATAGCAAAGTTCTCATACTGAGAGTACACTAGAGTTCCTCTGGATCTCTTCACTTGAGTTATTCTATCATGGGCCACTTGAAGTGTGTCCCAAATATGCTTAGCCGTGGCACAACCTTGGATTTTGCTGTACTCATCTGGACCAAGTCCACAAACAAGTTATTTCTTGGCTTAGCATTCTTCTCCCACTTCTTCAAGTCCTCAGGAGTGCAATCCGCTCTTGTCTTTGGCACATCTACTCCTTCAGCACTTTTCTTCAAGGTGGCCAGTGGACCATCAACGACAATGTCCCATAGCTCATAGTCCTCTCCTTGAATGTAATCTCTCATTATGTTCTTCCACCAAGAGTAGTACTCGCCATTAAAGAGTGGTGGCCTATCAGTGGATTGCCCTTCCCAATATTCAGGTGGTGCACTCATCTTGATCTTCTCCTAAGGTTTTAGCCTTTTCAAGTATAACCTGCTCTAATACCAATTGATATTTTATACTTTTACCACACAAGAGGGGAGATGATTTGTGTGGTGTCCAATTTTCGCTCGCACATATTATAGAAGGACTTGATTCTTCTATGTGTTTCTTATACTACTATTGCGGAGTAATAAATGCAGAAAATAAAAAACACAAGTATTTTTACGTGGAAAACACCTGGCTCAAAAGGTGAAAAAACCACGACCTACTACCTAGTAAGATTTTTCCAACATTTCACTAAACCACTGAGCCAAAAATAGCATTTACAAAATTCTTTGTAAATCTAAGGATTGCCTCTAACCCTTTGTGGCAATCAGCCTCAAGCTGTTGCGACAACTTCAAGTTAACTCTAACTTGAATACTTCACTCAAAGTATCTAATACAATTGAGTCTAGATAAATGTGAAAGGTACAACTCAAAAGTCCAACTACAATAAAACTAAAATAAAAGACAGACACTTGGAACTAGTTCTTCTATCTGGTTCATGTAGCTTCAGGTTCGCACACTTGAATCACACAGGAATTGCTTGCAAAATGCTTTGCTATTTTGCTCTCAATTCACGTTTAACATCAGCATTTGTGCGTACCTGAAAAATGAGAACATCCTAAAATATATAGAGTTAGTAGAATGGAATTAACTAGTAGTTCCAATGCTATCCTCTTCCATGGTGGAAGAGTTCTAGTTATCTTCAACTTTTAACTCCTCCTTTATCTAGGATAGAGTTCTATTCGAGTAAGGAGTCTTTCTCCTTATCAATTATGCAACCTTTTCGTTCAGGAGATATCTAATATAACCACTTAAGCTTATCGCCCTCACGTGCATGCCTTGTGTTCAATCTGCCCGTGTCTGTGTAAACTATGTATGGACCTGGTTCATGCTTGAGTTCCTTTGTCTATCATGAAAAAATAGCTTCACTCGGGCCTACAGTATCTTTCACTAGGGGAAAAAAAAACTCTTGGAAGAAATTAAAAGCTGAAAGTTTTATTAAGATTCAAAAGTTGAAGTCTCTTTCATTTTAGTGTGACTGAAATTCAGGATTCAAAATTAGTGTAAGCTTATTACTAGTATATATTTTAGATATTTTTTACAAATTTATACATAAAAATTCAAGTAAAAATAATGTGTCTAGTTAAATCCACAACTTTAGCTTCTAGTCCGGTCTATGCTTTTCTGCCTGGTCATTGTTCTCAACCTTAAACATTGCCACTGTATGAACCATACACTCTTTGTGTTTGTCTTGCTTTCATCTTCCTAACTCCTCGGCCAATTTTAAGCATTCATCTTCGACATAAAGTTATATACCGTCGTCTTCCACATTCTCAGCAACAATGCCAACGCATAGGTGCTTCCATATGTGGACAAAAAGAAAATCAATGAAACTAAGTAATTGGAAAGAGTAGATGAGTAAAAAATCTCCATTGAGCAGTAAGAAAATGAAGCTTATGATGCATGGATATTGCTTTAATTGACATTAGCTGCTTTTATAAGGGCTCAATACCCAAATGTGTCACCTAATTAAAGAACTTTTTACGGTACTAAGTTATATATAGATTTGTTACAGTTAATTTTCCTATAATGGGATAATACATAATTACCCCATTGGAGTTGTCCCACTTTACCAGTTGCACCCTTTTATTTTGCGGGGGTCCTATAACCCTCCTTAACAATTTTGAACAGATATCATTATCCCCTTTCCAACCCACATGACATGGAGAGTGTATATCACTTGCTTAAAGAGAGTGAGAGGATCAAAAAGAATATTAAAAATTTAATTTCTATAGATTTTTTATTAAATTTATTTTTTTTACTTTTCTTTCTATTTTACTTCACTGTTCCTCATCATCTTGGTTTTCTTTTTTCTTCTCTTTCTTCTCTTCTTCCGGCCTTCTTTTCGCACTATTACGGATATGAAAATAATGGTCAAAATCGGATTCAATTGTCAACCGCCCCTATCGAAAATAGGATTGACTATCGATTCCGAAGGAACTGGAGTTACATTTCTTTTCCATTCAAGAGTTCTTATGCGTTTCCACGCCCCTTTCCAAGAATTCTTGTTATACATTTGTTCCAACCCTCAATCCTCTTTTCTAGATTCATGGATATTGAATCAATCGAACGCACTTCTAACACCTGTTCTACTTTTGGAAGACCTTGTGTTATATCACCAGATGTCGATTTTTCATATATAAATATAACTAATGTATCTCCTTCGTAAAGGGTTTCCCCATAGTGGCGAACTCTCCTTATTCATTCTATAGGGCGGGGATGCGTACAAACAATCCAGCAAAAGGGCTGAAAAGCTCCTTTATTAAACCTTCCCCTTTTAATAATAACAAGGTAAGCATCAAAGCCCAGAAAACCCAACCTATACAAAGAGCTCTTTTCAGCCCCTATTCCTAACAAGTGAAAGTTGCTGGCACCCACCATATCTTGCTTCGGGGCCGATCTCTTGTGTCGGAGCAAACAAATTCAATGATTTTCTATATTCTATTTATTTCTTTTTATTGTTGAGTTTTTTCCACCACAAACAGATTTGCCGCATGGATTTGATAGAGTCCCCTGATCTCGACATTCAAGCACGAATCCCTTGAGCACTTCGGCGGCGGATAGCAGCATGGGCAAAGCACTCTGCTGCGGCGAGCAGCCGGTTCTTATTGCATTCACCAAATGGATCAGTCGTGGTCTTCCAAACTTTACCGAGAGTATGGACGAATCCCTCACTTCATCCATTAGAAGAATGACTCTGGTTATCAAATGATTGAACAACCGGGAGCAATTTACTTACGATACTTAGTTGACATTCATAAAAAGCATCTAATGAATTCTGAGTTCAATCCATCCTGTTTAGCAGAAAGACGGATACTCCTTGCTCATTATCAGACAATCACTTATTCACAAACTTCGTGTGGGGAAAATAGTTTTCATTTCCCATCTCATGGAAAACCCTTTTCGCTCCGCTTAGCCTTATCCCCCTCTAGGGGTATTTTAGTGATAGGTTCTATAGGAACTGGACGATCCTATTTGGTCAAATACCTAGCGACAAACTCCTATGTTCCTTTCATTACGGTATTTCTGAACAAGTTCCTGGATAACAAGCCTAAAGGTTTTCTTCTTGATGAGATCGATATTGATGATAGTGACGATATTGATGATAGTGGCAATCTTGATGCTAGTGACGATATCGATCGTGACCTTGATACGGAGCTGGAACTGCTAACTAGGATGAATGGGCTAACTATGGATATGATGCCGGAAATAGACCGATTTTATATCACCCTTCAATTCGAATTAGCAAAAGCAATGTCTCCTTGCATAATATGGATTCCAAACATTCATGATCTGGATGTGAATGAGTCGAATGACTTAGCCCTCGGTCTATTAGTGAACCATCTCTCCAGGGATTGTGAAAGATGTTCTACTAGAAATATTCTTGTTATTGCTTCGACTCATATTCCCCAAAAAGTGGATCCCGCTCTAATAGCTCCGAATAAATTAAATACGTGCATTAAGATACGAAGGCTTCTTCTTCCACAACAACGAAAGCACTTTTTCACTCTTTCATATACTAGGGGATTTCACTTGGAAAAGAAAATGTTCCATACTAACGGATTCGGGTCCATAACCATGGTTCCATTGCACGAGATCTTGTAGCACTTACCAATGAGGTCCTATCGATTAGTATTACACAGAAGAAATCAATTATAGACACTAATACAATTAGATCGGCTCTTCATAGACAAACTTGGGATTTGCGATCCCAGGTAAGATCGGTTCAGGATCATGGGATCCTTTTCTATAGATAGGAAGGGCTGTAGCACAAAATGTACTTCTTTTTTTGTTTTAGTTCGACCTGTCGTCACATATGAAATAGCGGACGGTATAAATTTAGCAACCCTTTTTCCACCGGATCCATTGCAGGAAAGGGATAATGTGCAACATCGAATTATCAATTATATCCTTTATGGAAATGGCAAACCGATTCGAGGAATTTCTGACACAAGTATTCAATTAGTTCGGACTTATTTAGTATTAAATTGGAACCAAGACAAAAAAAGTTCTTCTTGCAAAGAAGCCCGTGCTTCTTTTGTTGAAATAAGGACAAATGGTTTAATTCGACATTTCCTAAGAATCAACTTAGTGAAATCCCCTATTTCATATATCGGAAAAAGGAATGATACGTCGGGGTCAGGATTGCTCTCTGATAATGGATCAGATTGTACCAATATCAACCCCTTTTCTTCTATTTATTCCTATTCCAAGGCAAAAATTCAACAATCTCTTAACCAACCTCAAGGAACTATTCATACGTTGTTAAATAGAAATAAGGAATGTCAGTCGTTGATAATTTTGTCAGCAGCCAATTGTTCTCGAATAGGGCCATTCAAGGATGTAAAATATCACAGTGTGATAAAAGAATCAATTAAAAAAGATCCCCTAATTCCAATTAGGAATTCATTGGGCCCTTTAGGAACATCCCTTCCAATTGAGAATTTTTATTCATCTTACTATTTAATAACTCATAATCATTTCTTCTTTAATAACATGTCCCACCTCCACCACTTCACCAAACCCACTAGAATTTTTCTTCAACCAAAAAAAAGTTACACTCTATATATTCAGCCATTGAATCACACCCACCATCACTTTGATTGCCACAATCTCCACCACATCGGTTTAAAAAAAAGCTTAAGAAGCTTCAACCAAAAAAACACAGCCTAATAGAAATCTGAGATTTTGTTATCCGAAGAAACCGACTGTTAAGGAAGGACAAAGTCGTCGAAGCTCCGATTCAACATCTTTATGGGTCTTCTTCGGTTATAGATTTTAGGAGATTATCGAATATTCATGAAATCAGAAGCTTATTATAAATTGATTGGAATTTTCTTTTCTCTGGTAAAATAAATTAGCAGGTATATTCTTCTAATTTCGTTTATAATTTAATTTCGTTTTTTAATTGAAGAATCTAGGAATGACCGGCAAGAGAGAAAGTGACGGAGCATTAATGGGGTTTGGGGCAGAGGTTTACAAGAAGAGGCTGACAAACATTTTAGGGAAGGATTTAAAAAATACCTGACGACCTTGGTCTGTACTTGACTATAATAGGCCGGCGCTAGTTGTTCTATCTGAAACACACTGCCAAACTCACCAAAGTGTGAAGGAAGATTTTAACTTTGATGGTATGATTGAGGTTGCTGCAACAGGCCATTCTGGAGGAATTGCAATATTGTGGTTATCAAATGTTCTAGCTGTTGATTCAGTAGCCACCACTGCACAAGAAATACACTGCCATGTCAAGGTAAAACCTTTGCCTTTTAAATTTTTATTCACTGCTATCTATGCTAGTAATGAATTAGTTAATAGACAATTGTTATGAAAAATCTTATGTCTGTATATAAGAATTATCAAGGACCTTGGATAATTGGAGGAGATTTTAATGAAATAACACATGCCACTGATAAATTTGGTGGACTTCCTATAAATAACTCACGTTCTCATAAGTTCTTGGACTGCCTTAATTACTGTCAAATGTCTGATTTAGGGTATAAGGGTAGTAGATATACTTGCACTAAGGGAAGACACAAGAAGTATACCATACTCGAGCGTATTGATCGTATAGTTGCTAATTATGAATGAATTAATCAATATCCTAACGATCTTGTTACACACCTTCCCCGTACTCACTCAGACCATTGTCCCATTCAATTAGAATTTCAAAACTGTCCTTTACCTAGGAAAAAAATCTTTAGATTTGAGACTATTTGGACTAGTCATCCAACTTTTCATTCTGTGGTTAGGCAAGCTTGGATGGACAACTTGACACTACTTCCTGCTATTGATAATTTCGCAACATCAGTACAAGAATGGAATAAATCTACATTTGGTAACATTTTTAAGCAGAAAAGGAATATACTTGCCAGATTAGGTGCAATTCAGTCATCTATTCACTATCCAACTAGTAATTTCTTACGGAACTTAGAACATGAACTAAAAGTAGAATTTAATAGAATACTTAGGTTAGAAGAAGATTTTTGAAAACTAAAATTACGTATTGACTGGCTTAATAATGGGGATGCCAATACCAAAATTTTCCACCTAACTACTATTAATCGTAGAAGACATAATAGAATAACAGCTATTCAAGATCAGGGGGGAGATTGGATAACAAATCCCACACAAATACTTGATCACATTTCCCTTTATTATCAAAACTTATTTACCACTCAGAAAACAATTTCAATTTCGAAAACAAAACTTCTTCCTTCTAACATCCTAACACATACTGATCAAACATCCCTAGCACAACCTCTACAAGACTTTGAAATTCTTAATGCTACTAATTCATTCAAACCTATGAAAGCACCTGGTCCAGATGGACTTCACCCATTTTTTTACCAAAATAACTGGGACACTATAGGAGATTCTGTTAAACATTTCTGTCATAAGGTCTTCACTGACTATGAAATTGACCCACATATAAATTCTACTTTCATCTGTCTTATTCCCAAAAAAAATAATGCATCCACGGTAGCTCAATATAGACCTATTAGTCTTTGTAATACTATTTACAAAATTATTACAAAAATAATAGTAAACAGATTAAAGCCAATAGTGGAACATATCATCCATCCCACTCAATCTAGCTTTCAACAAAACAAAAGAGCGGCGGATAATGCTATCATAGTACAAGAAATTATTAACAAATTTGAAAAAATGAAGGGTAGCAATCTTAGTATGCTTCTTACAATAGATCTGGAAAAAGCATTTGATAAATTAGAATGGTCCTTCATTCGTAATACTTTAGTAAGTATAAATTTCCTGATAAATTTATTAAATTAATCATGTGTTGTATTACTACCACTACCACCTCTATTTTAATTAATGGTAGTCCAACTGATTCCTTTAAACCCACTAGGGGCATTAGACAGGGTGATCATTTATCACCCTATTTATTTATCCTATGTCTTGAAATATTGTCCAGGAAGATAAATAATGCAATTGACTATCAGGCTTGGAAGCCAATTTCCTTATCAAAAATTGCAGATGATATTTGCCCTCACCTCACAAATTACTGCCAGTACGTGTCAGTCAATGGTCAGTACTATTACACAATTTACTCAACAGTCTGGCCAGTCTATTAACTTTGATAAATCAAAAATATACTTTTCAAAGAATTGTCAACCTAATACTAAAAATATTATTCTACAACTTTTCAATATGAACGAAGGGCGGAGTTTTGGAAAGTATTTGGGATTTCCTATTTTTACAACCAAGCCCTGCAAAACTGACTACCAATTCTTACTTGATAATCTTAAAACAAAATTAGCAGGCTGGAAAACTAATTTTCTATCTCGAGCGGGAAGACTAACTTTAATCAAATCTACTCTCAATCATCTTCCGAATCACTTGATGCAATATATAAAAATACCTACTTATATACTGAGCTACCTCAATAGGTACCAAAGGAATTTTATGGGGCACAACTCCTCAAAAGAAAAAATTACATCTCATTAAGTGGTCTAGAATCACGCAACCTTTGGAACTTGGGGGGTTAGGTATACAAGATCTAGGTACAAAAAAAAAATCACTCCACGCAAGCCTTGCATGGAGAATGTTCAATGATCCACATCAGTTGTGGGCAAAAGTCCTTTTACATAATTATGTACGGCTGCAACCATTACGTTATAACTATTCTAACACTTGGCGCAATATTATTAATGGTTGGAGCTATTGTAAGCTAGGTTATAAACGGAATATTACAACGAGACAACATGCTATGTTCTGAAATGACCCCTGGCTCAAGCATAATTTCATAATTAGGAAATACATTTATGGACCTATGCCTCAATTTGAGGAAAATAAATTAGTTTCTAACTATTATCACAATAATAGCTGGCATCTAGATAACATACCTTTTGAATTACCCCCGCTTATAATTTCCCTTTTTAATAATATTTATATGATAATTATACCCTTATCCTACAACAAAATTTACTGGAATTTAACACAGAATGGGATCTTCTCAGTTAACTCAATATATAAGTATCTAATTACTTTTTATAAACCTAAGGATACATGCATAACTAACTCGTACAAGTGGATTTGGAAACTTCCAATTCCACCTATAATATCTTTTTTCCTTTGGCTAATTTGCCATGATAGACTCCCAACCGCTGTGTATCTTACATGACTAGGTATTACCAACTCCGCAACTTGTCTACTATGTCATCAAGACACTAAAACAATTAGTCATTTATTTCAACATTGTGCTAACACTCTACTTCTTTGGAAATCCCTTAGAATACCACCTCCAAATAGCACATTAGCAATTCCCCAAACTGTGATTATGACTTGGTTGTATAAGCTTATACATACCCCACTAGTTTCGATACCTCACAACATCTCTTATAAAATTATGATTCCTTTTGCATTATGGAAAATTTGGCTTAAAAGGAATAAGTTTCTTTATGAACATCAAAAAATTAATTTGCATCTGCCTTCACTATTATCAAGGGTGGTTGAATATTACTTTTTAACTGATCATTCAATTAAGAAGAAGTCTCTTATCTATATCAAATGGCATCCACCAAATCATACTCCTTATAAATTAAATATTGATGGATCTTGCTGCCCGGCTCAAAATAACTATGGTATTGGTGGAGTTATCCGCAACCATCAAAGCAATTGGATTATAGGCTTTGCAGGGTCCGTCAAAGCATGCCCACTATACAAATAGAACTTCTTGCACTCCTCAAAGGATTACAAATTGCTGTCCAACAACAGCTCACACTAATAATTATTGAGACGGATGCACAGGCAATAATCGGTATGTTAAAGGCATCTACAATGCACTGTACTAACATCATTAATGATTGCAGGTCATTGCTCCAACTACTGGGTAGTCCATCAGTACAAGTTATCTACAGAGAGCAGAATTGTGTAGCAGATAGGTTAGCTAAATATGGAGCAACACATGTACAGGAGGACTGCCTACTTTTTGGGACACCACCACCTTTTGCTATGTTTTGTTATGAACAAGATCACCAGGGCACGCTCCACAGCAGGATGATTCGGCAATTTACTAGGAATGTTACACATTCTCTCTCTAGTGTATCTAGCTTATCTAGTATGTGTAATAGTAGAAACACTTTGGTAGCTACTACTTTTAATACTAGTCCTGTTTCCCAACTGGGAAACCATGCACCTAGCTCTATCTATGTACAACGGATGCCTTGTATGCATCCAAGAATCTAATACGCTGTATTTTGTTTAGTATGTTATAATATTGTCTATCTTTCCAACCAAAATAAAAATAGGCAACATGTTTATCTGTTTGAGTGAATAATGGTCTAAAATTCGCCGGGCGCCTGACGCCGGCTACCTGACCAAACCGCTTCGTCCCGGCGGCGATTTGAGGCTAGCAGTGGTTTCTCATTTGTTACTGAATTCCGACCCATATTGTTTTCCTTAATGAAATGCTTCGGTTTGTAACTTCTGCTGCTATGTCATATTCGTTGCACCATTTTCTTCTTTTTTTAAAACTTTTTAGAGTTTTGACACGTGTCAAGTAAATATTGGTGCGTGCCCATCACTCTTTATGTGGAAAGTGGAGTTGACTTAAAAAGTGTGTAATTATATTACCTCAAAGTTGTACTACGGGGTCATAGAACCCCGCAAAATAGAAGGGTGCATCTGGTTAAGTAGAATAATTCCAATGGGGTAATTATGTATTATCCCAATATTTAGAGTATAAGTTTTATGCACGGTAGGTTTAAATTACAGCATCAGGTCAATTAAAAGGCAATTGAGAGTGATTCTCCATACAAGTATTATTTGGTAACGTTGAGAAACTGGAAGCAGTCTTCTCTAATAGGTCAAAATACACTGCCAGAGTACAAAAAATATTTATCCGTGCATGTAACTTAAATTCTAGCTTAAAGATTACAAATTTTATTTTTTATGGAGGGCTACCTGTACTCATAATTTGGTAACCCAATAGAGCAAAAAATTTATAAAGCTATCTCCAATAATATTAAACACTTCTTATGGAAGGTTTTCAGGAACTTTATTTTACCCGAATTTAATTATATATTCAAAAATGTCCACAAATGGAAGCAAATATGCGATGGCATTGTTGCTGAGAATGTGGAAGACGACTGTATATAACTTTGTATTGAAGGTGAATGCTTAAAATTGGCGGAGGACTTGGCAAAATGAAAGCAAGACAAACACAAAGAGTGTGGTTCATACAGTGACAATTTTTAAGGTTGAGAACAATGACCAGGCAGAAACGCATAGACCGGACTAGAAGCTAAAGTTGTGGATTTAACTAGACACGTTATTTTTTACATGAATTATTATGTATAAATTTGCAAAAGATATTTAAAATATATAGTAGTAATAAACTTACACTAATTTTGAATCCTGAATTTAAGTCATGATAAAATGAAAGAGACTTTAACTTTTGAATCTTAATAAAATCTTATGCTTCTTATTTCTGCCATGTCACGACCCAAAATCAAACCCGTCGTGACGGCGCCTATCGTGGTACTAGGCAAGCCAACATTCTCAAAACACTTTCAACATTCAACAGAAATGAATAAAGGCATTCAAAATAACCGGAGTTTTTCAGAAAAACAGGGTAAACCCAAATCATAAGTGCAGAAAATAGCCCGACATTGGGGTGTCACTAAGTCATGAGCATCTAAATAACCAGTATAGGAACAGAGTCTACAAGAGTCTGTGTCAAAATGCTAATACAGAAAAGAAAAGATAACAAGAAAGGAGAGACAAGAACAGCAGACTCCGGCAGCTAGCTCGTAAGTCTCCGATACTCAACCGCGCATGAGATCAACGTCTACCGTGTCCGGACACGCCTGGATTTGCACACGAGGTGCAGAGTAACGTGAGTACATCAAACTCAGTAAATAACAATAATAAGTAAGGAAGTGAAGATAGTGACGAGCTACACAATTATATTTCATTTTTAGTAATTTCAGCAAGGAATAGACATGCTTTCAAATCTGGCAGTTTAAGTCATATTAGTTTTATACAGTTCAAGTTCAAGTAAACCGGATATAAAGTCTTTCAGAAATTTCACAATAATGACAAATAGCAACTAAGTGCATCAACAACAAATGAAAGCAAGTACAGCCTCTCAGGGCAACTGTCACTCAACTCATCTCCATAGCTCAATCACTCGGCTCTCAGCCTTCAATACTCACAATCAATAGGTACCTGCACTCACTGGGGTGTACAGACTCCGGAGGGGCTCCTACAATCCAAGCGCTATAACCCGCAGGGACAACTCGCGTGCTGCAGGGACAACTCACGTGCTATAATATCATATCAAGATCTGCACCGACAACTCACGTGCTACAGTATCATATCAGGATCCGCAAAGACAACTCACATGCTACAGTATCAATACCTCACCTTCAGGCCCTTGGCCTCACTCAGTCATCAACCTCCATAGTCTATCGGGTTCCCAGAAATCATATAAATCAGCCCAAACAGAGATAATAACATGTATCAACATGGAACAAGAAGAGATGGAGGTATGATACGCAAGAAAATCATGATTAAGTACAAGACAACAAATAACAGTTAATTCAGCAAGTACATGACCTCTGCGGGTCCCAACAGTGACTTCATATAGCCTATGCATGATTTCTAACTTGAATTTCAGTCCAATTTCTATAACACTAAGAGAAATATATATCTAATAGCAAGTAATTCCAATTTACGGTTCCACGGGGCGGACCAAGTCACAATTCCCACGGTGCACGCCTACACGCCTATCACCTAGCATGTGCGTCACCTCCAAGATAATCACATAGCACAACATTCGGGGTTTCATACCCTCAGGACTAGATTTAAAACTGTTACTTACCTCAGTACGAGCAAAATGATACTCCAAAATACCTTTGCCTCGTGAGGCAGCCTCCAAATGTCCCGAATCTAGCCACAGGTAGTACAATACAATTAATATAGGCTAAAGAGATCAATTCCACAAGAAAACTACTGAATTAGAGCCAAAAATTCGAAATCGGCCCGAACCTGGCCCCCGGGCCTACGTCTCAAAATCGGACTAAAGTCACAAAACCTGAAAGCCCATTTACTCACGAGTCTAACCACACCAAATTTACTCAAATACGATAAATAAATCCCATTCAAAACCTCAAAAGTCCAACTCAAGAACACTTCCTCTTTTTCCCCAATATTCACCCCAAATCACAAGTTAGACGATGAAGATAAAGATATAATCATGGGATTTAGCCAAACCAAGTAAGAATCACTTACCCCAGTGTTTTTCCTTGAAATATCTCTCAAGAATCGCCTCTCTCCAAGCTCCAATTCGTAAAAAATGGAAAATGAGATGAAG
Organism: Nicotiana attenuata; assembly: GCF_001879085.1. Lineage (NCBI taxonomy): Eukaryota > Viridiplantae > Streptophyta > Magnoliopsida > Solanales > Solanaceae > Nicotiana > Nicotiana attenuata. The sequence continues at coordinate 38,227 of NW_017671272.1, read as the reverse complement.
TCCCCTTATTTTATAACTTAAAGTTTCTCTCCAGGTTGTCCTCGGTCGCTACCCTCTATTTTGCCCTTGATTCTACCCCGATTCCGCCCTCTCGATTCTGCCCTGGATTCACGCCTCTCGATTATGCCCTCGATCATAGCCTCGATCATAGCCTCGATCATGACCTCGATCATGATCTCGACTGGAAACCAGAACAATCAGACCAGTAGATATCAACCATCAACCAAAGTCCAAAAATAATCTGTTAACCACCCGAAACTCACCCGAGGCCCTCAAGACCTCAACCAAACATACCAACTAGTCCCAAAACGTCATACAAACTTAATCGAATCCTCAAATCACCTCAAACAACATCAAAAACACGAATTACCCACGGATTCAAGCCTAATGAACTTCGAAACTTCAAAATTCTACAAACGACGTCAAAACATAACAAATCATGTCCGATTGACCTCAAATTTTGCACACAAGTCAATAATGAAACCACGAACCTGCTCCAATTTCCAGAAATCCCATCCGACCCTGATATAAAAAAGTCCACTCCTGGTCAAACTTTCCAAAAATTTCAACTTTCGACATTTAAAGCCTAATTCTACTACGGACCTCCAAACACAATCTGGACGCGCTCCTAAGTCGAAAATCACCTAACGGAGCTAACGAAACCATCAAAATTCAAATCCGAGGTTGTTTACACATAAGTCAACATCCGGTCAGCTTTTCCAACTTAAGCTTTCAAATAAGAGATTAAGTGTCTCAATTCATTTTGAAATCACTCCGTGATGTTTTATACTTCAATACCACAAAAGAGGTGGGTGATTTGTGTGATGTCCAATTTTTCGCTTAAACTGATTATGGAAGGACCTGGTTCTTCTAAGTGTTCCTTAACCTACTATTGCAGAAATAGTAAATGCGAAAAGTAAAGAACACAAGTATTTTACGTGGAAAACACCTGGCTCAAAAGGTGAAAAACCCACGACCTACTTTCCAGTATGATTTTTCCTAATGCTCCACTTAAATTACTGAGCCAAAAACTCCATTTACAAAAACTCTTTTGTAAACCTACTCTAATCCCGTTGTAGCACACAACCTCTAACTGTTGCGACAACTTCAAGTTAACTCTAACTTGAAAACTCTGAGTACATATTACAATTGCCTCTAGATAAAGCTGAAAGGTACAATATGAAAACTCCTACTACAATTGAACTAGAATAATAAACAGACACTTGGAACTGATTCTTCTATCCGGTTCAAGTAGCTTCAGGATCGCACTCTTAAATCTCACACGAACTGCTTGCAAAAAGCCTTGCTATTTTGCTCTCAATTCACATTTAACTTATGCGTTTGTGTGACACCTATAAAAGAGAACAACACTGATATTTATTGAGTTAGTAAATAAAGATTAACTAGAATTGTGATGCTACTCTTCCTTGGTGGAAGAGTTCTAGTTAATCTCAACCTCTAACTCCTACCCTATCTTGAACAGTGTTCTCTTTGAGTAAGGAGTCCTTCTCCTTATTAATTATGCAACCTTTTCGATTAGGATTAACATATATCAATTTTGTCAAGTTAGGTTTTTCTCCTTCACGTGCATCCCACACGCTCAAGTTTGTCCGTATCTGTGCTCAACAGGGATTGACCTGGTTCATGTTTGAGTTCATTTGTCATTCTTCAAAACTAACCTTTACTTGGGCCAACAAATTCTCCTTTTTTGACGATGACAAACTCTGTGCTTTTCATACACTTAGGCCCTATTTAAACTCAGCTCAACATCAACACAATGTTAGAAACATTTTTCTTTTTTATCACTTATCATCAAGGACCAGGTTCATTTGGTTATAAATATCACTTGTTCAAAGCTGAACAACACTTGTTTAAAGAACAACCTATTTATTTTCCCCTTTTTGGCATCATCGAAAAGTTGCATAAAAATGTGCAGAACCCAGATTATAAAGCTTACTCATCGCCACTGGGGCTATCCCAAATGCACTCATGGATTAATCACCATTGATCGAGCCAAGAATTTCAACCATCAAAGAAATAAAAACAAACAGTTAGAGCAAAAACCAGCAGATTTCATTGATTTCATTGAAAGTTGAAAGGATTCTACCACAATGCATAAAAGGAAATAAAAATACTGAAAGCATGAGCAAACAGCAACAAAGGAAACATCCCACACTAGGTCACTGAATGAACTACACTAGGCTAGGATTTAAGGCTTGAAAGAGGTAGGGGATGGGTTATTTTCTTGGAGAAGTTTCAACATTTCTAGAAGAATGCCATGAAGAATTCCATCATTCTTCTCCTTTTCCCTTGCAAGTTCAGTTCTGAGAACATCTCTCTCAGATTCTACCTCAGCCAATTGTGTCTTCAGCCTTGCTATCTCAAAATCCTTTGCCTCACTCTCATGTACCAAGACTCTGACTTCGCTATTGATTTGTGTCTTTTTAGATGAACCAGGTTCATTAGGAGCGGCAAGAACTTCATAGTCACAAGCAATCAGAGGTTTTTCCCCAAAATGATCTTTGCTTGTATCTAACTCCCACTTCTTCGAAGGCAACTTAAAATAAGCAAGCACAGTAGTCAGAATGAACCCATAGGGAATAACATGAGACTTGGTACCATTGATAACCCTATCAAGAAGCAGGACTATAAACCCAGGACAATTGATCTGCTTCCCACTGTCTATACACTCGATAAGAAACAAGTCCATGAAGCTAGAAATGTGCCTCCTCTCCTGCTTAGGAAGAACACATTTGATGACAAATTCAAACAACACCTTTTGGGAAGGCTTCATTGCACTCTTGTATACAGCCTTGGGCTTATTTTCCTGCTCATGATCACTAAATTTTCTGGTGATGGCAAGGGCAATCGGAAGATTCTCTAGGCTTGGCCATTAAGCCTTGTGTAATTACTGTACCCCTCAGCAGGTACACCTAGAAATTCACCCAACTCTTTTATGTCAAAAGAGATTTGCACCCCTTTCTCCAAGCTAGTAACTCTTCCATTCTGCATAACAGCATTTGCCATAAACTCAATTACTTCATCCCTAGCCAATCTGCCATCCATTTGAAGGACCATGTCCTTCCACCCTTGCACCTCTAGCTTTTCCAGCAGCAGAACCATCTCTTCTTGCTCCAGATCCTTTAGGAATCTACCCTTCAAGCTAGTCCTTTTGCCAAACTTGGCCATCTTGTCCACTTCACTATCTGATCCATCCTCCTCTTCTTCACTCAAATCCTCTTCTTCAGCAATGTTTACTTGTTTAGGTTTGACTGCAGACCTGGTCCTCTTTGCCAGGGTAGATGGCTCAGCAGACTTGGGTACGGATGTAGACTTCTCAGAAGAGGTCTTGGCTTTCTTGGGCTTGGGGGTCTGAACCTCCACCTCAACAGTCACTTTTTCACCTTGATAGACTAGGTCCATCTCATCTACATCAACAGCCTTAATAGGCTCTCCCACTTTTTCTTTCCCTTTGTCCATTCTTTTCTTCTTACTTCCTTCTAAAGCCTTCTGCAACTCCTCCTCACTTTGCTTCAGCTTGCTCCTCGTGGCTCTTCCTCTTGGGAGAGGAATTTTATTATTGTCAGAAGGAGTAGCCTTCCTTTTCTTGTTGGCTCTTGCTGTTACAGGGGTTTTGTTTTTGGATTGCTCCTTTTCTTGGGGTTATAACTGCCACCTACCCTTTTCAAAAGATCTGCTAGTATTTCTTCAACGGATGAACCAGGTTCATCTGTATGCTTTCCAAGATTAACCAGCCCTTCAACGGCTTCTCCTGATCCACTTCCCCCTATTTTCTTGCCACTTTCCTCCACCTTTTCTGACTCTGCTCCACAGATAGCCATCCTATCAGTTTCAAAAGTAGGTGAAGAATCAACCACTTCTTTCCCTTTTCCCCTCTCATCACTTCGAACACCCTCACTCTCTTTTTCTTTTTCCCTTTTCTTTTTACCTCCTCTCCTTCTGGATTCAAGCGTTTCCTCATCTACTACAGATCCAACTAAAACAAACCAATTTTCCAGATTTTCAACCAACACAGAAACAACCTCATTCATAGTATTTGTACCAGAAGTTACATATTCAGAATCATAAGACCTAGTTCCTTCCCCCCTGAGTTGCAAACTTGAAAGAGTCGTCAGATTTTTGGGGTTCTTGGGCTTTACTTGCTTGTAACTATGCGCTGAGTTTCCTTAAAAGTGCACCTGTAGCCACAGTTTTTCGAGCAAGCATTTTTACTCGTCGTTTCCTAGGTTAAGGGGTAGTAGAGGATGAGGAACATGGCGGGGGTGTACCAGGGTTATCTTGAGGGTTAGTTATTTTTCTTGATTCTGTGATGAAGGAGATGAGTAGCTTAAATTTTGGAAGAAGAGAGAAGAGAGAAATTTTGACGGTTTTTGGAAATTATGTGAGAGTGGTAGGGATGATGATGAATGATTTAAAGGAAGGGGGTAATTAATGAGTAACGACAGGTTTAGCAGTCAAATAGAAGTCTAATCAAGCTGAACTTGCATTTTGAAAAGACTATTGAGGCGTCCCTAGAATCTAGGTGAGTTAATTTGGGTGGGAGTCTTTGAACAGAACTGGTTCACTTATTGGATAAGTTCAAAAGAAATTTAGCTTAGGCAGGACTCTGCTCATGATTCAAATATTATTGTTTCAATATATGCAGAGTGTAGAAAACATACCGTGTTATCTTGATGAACTAGGTTCTTCACTGATAATTCTCTTGTGTAAGTCCTAATTTGCAAAAATAGAGAAAATTTCATTATAGATTAATGAGTCATTTAACACATGGCACAAGATTTAGTCTACTTATGTACAATTTACAGACTTTCTAACCAAAAAACATTCTTTTTACATTTTTTTTCTTTTTTCGTTTTTTTTCTCTTTTAGCATTGAACTGGTCCTTTTAGGTAATCTTAGTCATCCCTAATTCCAACATGTTCCTCTTAAAATGATCTCTACTTAAGGCTTTTGTGAAGATGTCAGCAATTTGCTTATCAGTAGCACAAAACTCCACAGTGATCAAGCCTTTCTCATAGTTGTCCCTCAAAAATGGTGCCTAACATCTATGTGCTTAGGTCTCTTGTGATGAACCGGGTTCATTTTCATACTAATGTCACTAGTGTTATCACAAAATATAGGGATGCAACCAACATCAATTCCAAAGTCCAATAATTAATGTTTGATCGACAACAATTAAGCACAACATGAAGAAACAACAACATACTCAGCTTCATCGGTAGATAAGGCCACTGAATTTTGCTTTTTAGTAGGCCATGACACAAGACATGAACAAGAAAGTGTGCCATACCTGAGGTGCTCTTCCTGTCAACAAGGAAACCTGCATAATCAGTGTCAGCATATCCCACTAGGTTAAAATTACTATATTTTGGATACCAAAGGCAAAGGTCAATGGTGCATTTCAAGTATCTCAATATTCTCTTGACAACAGTCAAGTGTGTTTCCTTTGGATTTGCTTGAAATCGAGCACATAGACCTACACTGAAAACAATGTCAGGTCTACTAGAAGTAAGATACAAAAGTGAACCAATCATTCCCCTATACAACTTCTGATCAACAGATGAACCGGGTTCATCTGTATCTAATTTTGTGGCTGCTGCAATAGGAGTATCGATATCCTTTGATTCTTCCATTTTAAACATTTTAAGCAACACTTTTACATATTTCTACTGATGGATCATAGTTTCATTTGAGTTTTGTTTAATTTGTAAGCCTAAAAAGAAATTAAGCTCACCCATCATACTCATTTCAAATTCACTCCCTATTAGTTTAGCAAATTCCTTACTTAGTTTTTCAGTAGTTGCTCCAAGAATTATGTCATCAACATATATCTGTACTACTAGAAGATCTTTACCTTTTCCTACAAGAATAGAGTGCTATCGATTTTACCTCTCTTGTAACCATGGTCAAGCAGAAATTTTGATAATCTTTCATACCATGCTCTAGGAGCCTGCTTGAGTCCATAGAGTGCCTTGTCAAGTATGTACACATGATCAGGACACTCCTTGCTTTCAAACCCTGGAGGTTGCTTGACAAACACTTCTTCCTTTAATTAGCCATTGAGGAAGGCACTCCTGACGTCCATCTGGTGAAGAGTAAATTCCATGTAAGCAGCAAAGGCTATGAGGAGTCTTATTACTTCCAACCTTGCAATTCGAGAAAAGGTCTCATCATAGTCTATTCCCTCCTCTTGGCTATATCCTTGAACCACTAATGTTGCCTTGTTCCTTGTAACAGTTCCATCTTTATTAAGTTTGTTTCTGAAGACCCATTGTGTGCCAATTACTGATCTGTCCTTGTGTCTTGGAACCAGATGCCAAACATGACTCCTTTCAAACTGGTTGAGTTCATCTTGCATTGCATTTGACCACTCTGCATCTTGCAAAACCTCAGCAACATTTTTAGGTTCAATAAGAGATAAGAAAGCATCGAAAGCACAAAGATTCTTTAATGAAGATCTAGTTTTAATTCCAAAGGTTGGATCAGTAATTATGTTCTCAATGGGATGAGAACTTTGGTACTTGTAAGGTTTCACAACCAACTGGTTTCCTCTTGATGTTTCTCCAATGTTTTGTTGCTGAGGAACATGCTCATGTACAAGTTCCATTGAGGTATTAGATTCAGTCCCTCTTTGTTCAGTTCTCCCTATCAGGTTGCCCTGAATAGAAGAACCCGTTCCATTACCTGTTCCTTCTTCTGGTGCAGCTTCAGCCTGGACTGTGATTTCATTTAAACTTCTTACCAGCCCAATTGCTTCATCTTCATGTTCCTGTCTCTCAGAAAGAATGTTAGTTTCATCAAAAACCACATGTACACTTTCTTCTACACACATAGTTCTTTTGTTGTAAACTTTATAAGCTTTACTATGTGAAGAATATCCCAAGAAAGTCCCTCGTCACTTTTGGGATCAAACTTACCTAGGGAGTCTTTTCCATTATTTTGCACAAAGCACTTGCATCCAAATGCCCTAAGATGGGATATATTTGATTTTCTCCCTTTAAGTAACTCATAGGGAGTCTTCTCTACAAGAGGTCTAGTCATGCACCTATTGATGATGTAGCATGTAGTATTTACAACTTCTGCCCAGAAACTATGGGGCAGTTTACTAGAAAGAAGCATAGTCCTAGCCATATCTTCAAGTGTCCTATACTTTCTTTCAACTACTCCATTTTTTTGTAGAGTCCTAGGAGAAGAAAAATTATGATCTATTCCATGCACATCACAAAATTCAGCAAACTTAGCATTTTAAAATTCAGTTCCATGATCAGACCTAATTGATGCAAGTTGATTACCTATTTGTTTCTGAGTTTTTCTAACAAAAGAAGTAAACATGTCAAATGCTTCATCTTTAGATGTTAAAAACCATGTCCAGATAAACCTAGAGTAATCATCAACAGGCACCATCGCATATCTTTTACCACCTCTTCTCATTGGACCACAGAGATCCATATGGACCAATTCAATTTCTGGTGGTGCTTATCACTTTATTGCATTTAAAAGAGGATCTTACCTGCTTCCCCCTTGCACAAGCCTCACAAAATTTGTCTTCCTTAAACTTGATGATAGGTAGCCCTATCACCAGGTCCTTGGAGACTAATTTGTTGAGTTGACTCAGACTTGCATGTCCAAGTCTCTTGTGCCAAAGGAAGGGATCATTGTCCAACACACTTAAGCAAGTGAGTTCATTTTCTGAAAGAGTGGACAGATCTACAATGTATACATTATTTAATCTTTTTCCTAACAAGACAATCTTGTCACTGGTAAGATTTATCATGTAACATTTTGTAAAGGTGAATGCTACCAAGTTAACTTTGTCACACAGTTGTGATACACTGATTAGGCTATGTTTCAAGCCATCTATCAAGTAGACATTCTCAGTAGAGTGTGAGTCTGTCTTACCTACCTTTCCAACCCCAATGATCTCAGCTTTCTTACAATTTCCAAAGGAGACATTACCTCCTTTGAGGACCTTATGTGAAAGGAACTGGTTCTTGCTTCCTATCATATGCTTTGAGCAGCCACTACCCATGTACCATATTTGGATGCTCCCCTTTACTTGCACCTGCAGAAGGAAATCAAGGGTTAGTCTTAGGAACCCAAACTAGTTTGGGTCCCTTTCTATTGTCAAAAGGGTGAATTAGATTCTTTTAGCCTATCCCGACAGCCTATTTTTCCCTTGAACAAATGTTTTGTTCTTTTGACTAGCCTTTTCTTTTGCAGTGCATTCACTTTTGCAGTGACCTGTCATACCACGGTGTGTGCAGATTTTTTTCTCAGAAAGTGTGATGTACTTGCTTTTGGGATCCCACTTAGGTGTAGGGGTCCCGTAGCCAAGTTTTCTCTTTGTTTACCTTGAAATTGGTAATTACAATTAGATTTAATTTTGTGGTTCTAAAAAAGCGTGATCTATTTTTATGCTAGTTGTTTAAGCAATAGATGCTAAGCAAGAGTTTAGAAAATATGATAAGAGCTAGTAGATAATGTAATGACCAAACTGAAGGGCTGGAGATCGGGATCTCGAGCCGGGGTATGCGGGCCTCGAGGTTGAGCCGAACACTCGGCTAAGGGCAATCGAGGGGGTATTAACAGCTATGGGGGCTGTGATTGCAACTCTTTATGGCCAATGATAAGCAATAAATGAAGAACAATAAATGGGATACAATAAATGTAAGTAATAGATGAAGCAATAAAAGCAAGACAATATGTTAAGTTAGAGAGCGGAGAGAATGTTCTTGTATTGAATATTGAGTATCAGATCCGCTTACAAAACGACAAGGATCCCCCTTATATATCAGGGGAATCCCAATATAGTACGAGTGCATTTATTACAAAGATATGAGACTGATACAACTAATTAATGCTAGGATACGGTCTGAACCAGCTTACTAGGTGTTGTCAATCCTAGTTATGCGCCTTGGTAACTTCCCATTATTCCTTCATAGCTGTCGACCTATATTGCCTCGAGCCCCTCGGGTGTAAATCTCGATTTTAGCCTCGATCCTTTGACTAACGTGCTTACAAAGCGTCGTAATAGCCGAAAACTGGACCCCCCGATTTTACCGCATACAGATAGTCCCCGCGTTTCCTAGAGTGAGATGATAGGAAACAGTTTTAAACCTTTGTACTCGCCATTACGTCAGCCAGTCAGGGCATTAAATGCCATATTTGAATGGCCATGCAAGGGTCGCTGTCAGCACAACTATCGAAGAGCCTACGAACCGCTATTGGCTGTTCCGCTGCCCATACGGCTTCTATAAATACCCCAATTGCTTAGTGATTCGCACTTTTGTGATTCCTTAAAGCTTTCAGAGCCAAATCCATCTTCCTATACGCCCCCTTTTTTCTTCACTCTCTATTTCTCGCCTTCCTTCTCGAGAGAAAAAAAAATTTTGTTGCCATGGCCAGGACCTCCAAGACAGTGCCTCGGAAAAACGAGGATGCCTCTTCATCTCGAGCATCCAAGAGTAAATCCAAAGGTAAGCCCAAAGTGGCTCGTACCGTCGAACAGTGTACACCCACCGAGTTCGATAGTATGAAGGATTTTTCCATCGAGAGGCCTTCTTCTGCGCCGGGTCGATGCGAACATACATATCGGCTCATTAGCATTGTGAAGGATATAGGCAAAGTGCGGGCTGACTGCCAGTGGGGGAAGAAAGTGCTGGCCGAGACCCCTAGCATTAACGAGAGCATAACGGACCATAAGTCCGATTTTCTTTATGTATACACATACCCGTTCACCTTGAGCCCTGTCGACTCCTCGAACCCTTCTTCTTCGGCCATAGACCCGATCATTCTCGACTTCTTCTTTCAATACCGGGTGACGCTCAGACAAATTTACCCCTCTTTCTGGAGGATAGTCTACATGCTTCTCTACTTTTCCAGCAAAGTCAAGGATGCGACTTCACTCTTGATCATCTGATCAGGCTGTACAGCCCGCGTCTTTTTCGAGGCCTGATCAAGCTTCATCCTCGATCTTTGAAACCCTTTTTCTCGAGTATAGACGAGCACAAGGATCAGGGGTGGATGGGCCGGTTTGTTCGAGTAAGGACCTCGGACATTATCCCGGCTGAAAGGATGCCGTTTCTGGAGGAGTGGAACACGAAGCGTAAGTGCTTCTTCTTTTAGTATGCTTTATTGTCTTCTTACTTTCTTCTCAAAAACTAACTTTCCCTTTGTTCACGCAGCCGCCCTTTGGTATCCCGAATCTATTTCGGACCTGTTGGGGTGGATTAGGGGACTAGATGCCTCATTCCCCTATCTCGAGCGTTTGTTGATATCCAATTTTCCCCATGTATTTTTATATACTTAAAATAGTCTCAAAATAGCATGTACATGCATATATAAGCATGCCCAAGAATTTTGGTATTTTCCATTATTTTTAAAGTTTTTAAAAGCAATTTATTGTCCATTTTAGCAGTACAAAACCAATAATTGTCCAAAAAAAATATCCATTTTGTGATTAACCTATTTTTATTCTCATATTTACACCAAGATATAATTAAGATAATTTTTGCATATTTTTTACGCATTTATTTGGTATTTTTAAGGCTAAGTTGCATATAGTTGCAATTATAGCCTATTTTTACGATTAGCAGCATTTTACAATTGTAAAATCATTTCTAGTATTTTTAGATTAATATTTATACGTTATTAATTAGTCCAGTACCTTTAATTTGTTTTAAAATCTTTTTTAAACTATTTTATAAAAAATAAAAGAGGAAAAATTGGCTATTTAGCAAACAGCCCTTTATTATTTCAATCCTAGCCAATTTAACCACACCCCCATCAGATTTAATTGGCCCAATACCCAATTAAAACACCCCAGCCCAATCCCTAATATAACCTGGCCCAACACCGATTTAATCTAAGTCGTTGATCAAATAAGATCAACGGCCCAGATTACCTTTCCTTGATTAAAATTCTAACTACCCCCTTGACCCCTCATTCTTCACCGTCTCTCATCTCTCTACTCTCTCTCTCTCTCTATCTCTAGTCTCTTCTAGACACTTCTGTCTCTTCCCCTTCTCTGACGAATCCCTTCATCTTCTCCGGTGACCTTCTCCACCGGAGATCATGGATTCCTCACCCTCTGCCTCGTATGGTTCTCTCATGCCGGTAAATGTCATCCCTAAGGCCCTCGAAGGGCGAGGACCCGTCTACTCACACCCATGGTGTTCCTGTTTGCTTCAGGCCTCCGAAGTTTGATTTCGAGTGAGGCCTGTGACCTTTGAGGCTCGAACCAGTAACGTTTGAGGTTCTTCTTATCTTCTCTGAGGTTTTCTTTGAAACCCTAATGTTTGGAACCTCCGATTCTCTTAGATTTACAGTAGATCTACGCATATTACGAGTTATTATGATGTTTCCTTTAAAAAACTTTCTATTTTTCTGTACGGACCTTCACTTTTAACTAGGGTTCCGAAACTCTTTCTCAAAATGGTTTTCTTTATCGATTTTTAACACTATCTCATGATTTTCCTTCATATTTACCATTGTTGAAGTCTTTTCCTTGTGATTGGGTCAGTATATGTGTTTGATTATCACGAATGGCTTAAAATTCTAGTGATTCTACTCTGTTTTCCCATTTGGGTTTATGGCTCTTTGTCTCCTTTGCATGTATCATGTCTACTCTATTGATTCGTACTAGTATCTGTGTGAAACCCTAATTTTTAGACTTAGAACCCTGAAAGCTGCTCTTTTTTTCCTGTGTGCTTGAATTTGCGTTCATGTTTCACTAATCTTTACCCTATGCTGTTTGTCTNAAGAGTGAAAGCAACAAAATGTCAGAAACAAGCCCATCGGGCAAGGTATCACTCATAAGTATAGTCTTTCGGGCAAGCTCTCGGTCGCTCGTCAATCAGTACTCACACTCAGCACTCCAGCTCAATAGATATCTCATAATAATAATAGTAACCGCTGCGGCGTGCAACCCGATCCGTAATATATAGTCGACTACGCTCACTGGGGGTGTACAGACTCCGGAGGGGATCCTACATCCCAAGAGTCATATCGCTGCGGCGTGCAGCCCGATCCAATATATCGTTACGGCGTGTAGCCCGATCCATATATATAGATATCGCTGCGGCGTGCATCCCGATCCATAAATATATAAGTATCGCTGCGGCGCGCAGCCCGATCCATAATATATATAATATAATCCTCACCATCCGGTCCTCGACCTCTCTCTCAGCCATTAACCTCACAGCTACTCGGGCATTTCAGTAAGAATCAGGGAAACTCAGTCCAAACAGTTTTTATATATTAAAAATAGAGTAATGAAACCGAATAAAAAATAAACAGGTAATATCATGACTGAGGATATGCTTTCAAATCAAAACAGTGTGAGGAAAGGTAGTAAAATACCCCTAAGTGTCTAAACAGTTCGGCAAAAGGTCCCCAAACACGGCATTCAGCCCAAGTTAACAAACCAATTTCTAAAACACATGGATATCATATACAATATATCAAAATATGCCACTATACAGTCGCCACGGGATGAACCAAGTCACAATCCCTATGGGTGCACGCCCACACGCCCGTCACCTAGCATGTGCGTCACCTCATTTATCAAACAGTACGAAATTCCGGGGTTTCATACCCTCAGGTCTAGATTTACAATCGTTACTTACCTCAAACCGGGTGAAATACTACTCCGCGACGCCCTTGCCTCTTGACTCGCCTTCAACTCGCGTCGAATCTATCCAAAATCAGAATCATAACGTCAATATATGTTAAGGGAACGAAGCCCATGCGAAAATAATCAAATTATGTCAAAAATCCCAAAATTGGTCAAACCCGACCCCCAGGCCCACGCCTCGGAATCTGATAAAAATCACATCAGTAGAATCCTTATCCTCCCACGAGTCCATACATACCAAGAACATCAAAATCCGACCACAAACGACCCCTCAAATCTCTAAATCAAGGTCTCCAATTTTAAGCCCTAATCCCCCAATTTTCTTCCTTAATTTCCACTAGTACCATGATTAAAAAATGGAAAAAAATGATCATAAACACAAGTAATGAAGCTTACCCAACTGAAACCCTTAGATTCTCTTAAAAAATCACTGCCCTAGCTCTCTTCCCGTCTTCAAATATGGAGAAACTTAGCAAATTTCGCGAAGAGGACCTTTTTATACCTTCTGGCCCAGGGATTCCGCACCTGCGGCCCTTTTACCCCTCCTGCGGTACCGCTTCTGCGGCCTAGCCAACCGCATCTACGGTTTCCTCTTAAAGTCCTGGGACCGCACCTGCGCCTCAACTACCGCACCTGCGGTCTCGCAGGTGCGTTCAACTTTCCGCACCTATGACTTGTGGTCTTCTAGCTCATGGCCGCATCTGCGGCTGCTCTAACGCTTCTACGATCTCGCACCTGCGGTCCCCAATCCGCAGGTGCAGTTATGACAGGGGCAGCAACTGAAGCTGCTCACTTCCAAAACCAAACTTTTCCGGAAATCGTCCGAATTCATCCCGAGGCCCCCGGGACCTCAACCAAAATTACAAACAAGTCACATAATACTATTCAAATTTATACCAACCTTCGGAACGCTCAAAACAACATCGAACCATCAAAAACCCTCGGATTCAAGCCTAAGGTTTCCAAAACTTTCAAATTCCGCTTTCGATTAAAAAGTCTATCAAACCTCGTCTGAATGACCTGAAATTTTGCACACACGTCCCAAATGACACAGCGGACCTACTCCAATTTCCGGAATTCCATTCCGACCCCTATATCAAAATCTCCACTACCAACCGGAAAACGCCAAAATTCCAACTTCGCCAATTCAAGCCTAAATCTACCATGGACCTCCAAAATACATTCCGATCACGCTCCTAAGTCCCAAATCACCTAACGAAGCTATCCGAACCATAAAAACCAAATTCTGAGATCGTTTACAAATAAGTCAACTTTCGGTTGACTTTTCCAACTAAAAGGCCAACTTAAGAGACTAAGTGTCTCATTTCTCTACAAGACCACTCCGAATCCAAACTAACCAACACGATGCAATGAAATACAGTTGAACAACGTATAAAGAAGCAGAAATGGGGGAAACAGAGTGGTTACTCATGAAACGACCGGCCGGGTCATTACATCCTCCCCCTCTTAAACAAACGTTCGTCCTCGAGTCAAGAAACATACCTGAAGCCTCAAATAGGTGAGGATATCTACTCCGCATCTCCTGCTCGGTCTCCCAGGTAGCCTCCTCCATGGGCCGACCTCTCCACTGCACTTTCACTGAAGCTATATCCTTTGATCTCAACTTTCGAACCTGACGCTCCAAAATGGCCACTGGCTCCACATCATAGGTCAAATCACCATCTAACTGAACCGTGATGAAATCCAAAACATGAGACGGATCGCCAATATACTTCCGAAGCATAGGAACATGAAATATCGGATGCACACTCGACAAGCTGGGTGGCAAAGCAAGCTCATAAGCCACCTCCCCAATCCTCTGAAGCACCTCAAAAGGCCCAATGAACCGAGGACTCAATTTACCTTTCTTCCCAAATCTCATAACACCCTTCATGGGTGAAACCTTCAGTAGAACCTTATCCCCAACCATGTAGGACACATCACGAACCTTCCTGTCAGCATAACTCTTTTGTCTCGACTGCGCTGTACGAAGCCGCTCCTGAATCACCTTCACCTTGTCTAAGGCATCCTGCACCAAGTCTGTACTCAAAAGCCTAGCCTCGCCGGGATCAAACCAACCAACTGGAGATCTACACCGCCTTCCATATAAAGCCTCATATGGAGCTCTCTGAATACTCGACTGATAACTGTTGTTATATGCAAACTCCGCGAGTGGTAGAAACTGATCCCATGACCCTCCAAAATCAATGACACAAGCGCGCAACATGTCCTCCAACATCTGAATAGTGCGCTCGGACTACCCGTCGATTTGAGGATGGAAAGCTGTGCTCAACTCAACCCGAGTACCCAACTCTCGCTGCACGACCCTCCAAAACTGTGAAGTAAACTGAGTACCTCATCTGAAATGATGGAAACTGGAACCCCATGCAGGCGAACAACCTCTCGGATATAAATCTCTGCTAACCGCTCTGAGGAATAGGTAGTACACACAGGAATGAAGTGCGCGGACTTGGTCAGCCGATCCACAATCACCCAAATAACATCGAACTTCTTTAAAGTCCGTGGGAGCCCAACTACAAAGTCCATGGTGATCCGCTCCCACTTCCACTCTGGAATATCTATCTGCTGAAGCAAGCCACCCGGTCTTTAATGCTCATATTTCACCTGCTGACAATTGAGACACCAAGCTACAAATCCCACAATATCCTTCTTCATCCTCCACCAATAATGCTGTCTCAAATCCTGATACATCTTCGCGGCACCCGGATGGATGGAACACCGCGAGCTATGGGCCTCCTCTAAGATCAACTCCCGAAGCCCATCTACATTGGGCACACATATCCGGCCCTGCATCCTCAATAACCCGTCATCACCAATAGTCACATATCTGGCATTGTCGTGCTGAACTCTGTCCTTAAGGACAAGCAAATGAGGATCATCATACTGGCGCTCTCTGATGCGATCAATTAAGGAAGACCGAGAAATCACACAAGCTAAGACCCGACTGGGCTCCGAAATATCCAACCTCACGAACCGATTGGCCAAGGCCTGAACATCAACTGCAAGAGGTCTCTCCCCAACAGGAATATACGCCAAACTACCCATACTCACCGCCTTCCTACTCAAAGCATCGGCCACTACATTGGCCTTCCCCGGATGGTACAAGATAGTAATATCATAATCCTTTAGCAGCTCCAACCATCTCCGCTGCCTCAAATTGAGATCCTTCTGCTTGAACAAATGCTGGAGGCTACGATGATCAGTAAACACCTCACAAGACACACCATACAAATAATGCCTCCAAATCTTCAACGCGTGAACAATGGCGGCCAACTCCAAATCATGAACCGGGTAGTTCTTCTTATGGGGATTCAACTGACGAGAAGCATAAGCAATCACTCTACCCTCCTACATCAAAACACACCCAATGCTAACTCTCGAAGCATCACAATACACTGTATATGAACTTGAAGCTGATGGCAAAACTAACACTGGAGCTATGGTCAAGTCAGTCTTGAGCTTCTGAAAGCTCGCCTCACACTCATCCGACCACCTGAATAAAGCACCCTTTTGAGTCAACTTGGTCAAGAGTGATGCAATAGATGAAAATCCCTGAACGAACCGACGGTAATAACCCGCCAAACCACGGAAGTTGTGAATCTATATGGCTGAGCACGGTCTGGGCCAACTCTGAACCGCCTGTATCTTCTTCGGATCAACCTGAATACCCTCACTAGACACCACGTGCCCCAAGAAAGCCACTGAATTGAGCCAAAACTCACACTTGGAGAACTTTGCATAAAGCTTCTCCTCCCTCAATCTCTACAACACTGTTGATACCCAATTTTTCCTATGTATTTTTATATACTCAAAATAGTCTCAAAATAGCACGTACATGCATATATAAGCATGCCCAAGAATTTTGGTATTTTCCTTTATTTTTAAAGTTTTTAAAAGCAATTTATTGTCCATTTTAGCAGTACAAAACCAATAATTATCCCAAAAAATTATCCTTTTTGTGATTAATCTATTTTTATTCTCATATTTACACCAAGATATAATTAAGATAATTTTTGCATATTTTTTACGCATTTGTTTGGTAATTTTAAAGCTAAGTTGCATATAGTTGCAATTATAGCATATTTTTACGATTAGCAGCATTTTACAATTGTAAAATCATTTCAAGTATTTTTATATTAATATTTATACGTTATTAATTAGTCTAGTACCTTTAATTTGTTTTAAAATCTTTTTTAACTATTTTATAAAAAATAAAAGAGGGAAAATTGGCTATTTAACAAACAACCCTTTATTATTTCAATCCTAGCCAATTTAACCACACCCCCATCAGATTTAATTGGCCCAATACCCAATTAAAACACCCCAGCCCAATCCCTAATATAACCCGGCCCAACCCCGATTTAATCTGAGCCGTTGATCAAATAAGATCAACGGCCCAGATTACCTTTCCTTAATTAAAATTCTAACTACCCCCCTGACCCCTCATTCTTCACCGTCTCTCATCTCTCTACTCTCTCTCTCTATCTCTAGTCTCTTCTAGAGAGTTCTGTCTCTTCCCCTTCTCCGACGAATCCCTTCATCTTCTCCGGCGACCTTCTCCACCGGAGACCATGGATTCCTCACCCTCTGCCTCGTATGGTTCTCTCATGCCGGTAAATGTCATCCCTAGGCCCTCGAAGGGCGAGGACCTGTTTACTCACACCCATGGTGTTCCTGTTTGCTTCAGGCCTCCGAAGTTTGATTTCGAGTAAGGCCTGTGACCTTTGAGGCTCGAACCAGTAACGTTTGAGGTTCTTCTTATCTTCTCTGAGGTTTTCTTTGAAACCCTAATGTTTGGAACCTCCGATTATTTTAGGTTTACAGTAGATCTACGCATATTACGAGTTATTATAATGTTTCCTTAAAAAAAACTTTCTATTTTTTCTGAACGGACCTTCACTTTTAACTAGGGTTCCGAAACCTTTTCTCAAAATGGTTTTCTTTATCGATTTTTAACACTATCTCATGATTTTCCTTCATATTTACCATTGTTGAAGTCTTTTCCTTGTGATTGGGTCAGTATATGTGTTTGATTATCACGAATGGCTTGAAATTCTAGTGATTCTACTCTGTTTTCTCATTAGGGTTTATGGCTCTTCGTCTCTTTTGCATGTATCATGTCTACCCTATTGATTCGTACTAGTATCTGTGTAAAACCCTAATTTTTAGACTTAGAACCCTGAAAGCTGCTCTTTTTTCATGTGTGCTTGCATTTGTGTTCATGTTTCACTAATCTTTACCCTATGCTGTTTGTCTTTGGGTTCATGTCGTATCCCTGACTCACATGACTCCTAATGTTATATACCAGGGTTTCTGATTTTCGTCTAATGTGCGTTTATTCCCTTTAAATCAGTATTAGTTTGCCACTTTGAATCCTTGAATGATTGTGACTAGTACTTTACTGATTTTGTGTATTTTCCTTTAGCTATGATACTTGCCTTAGAACTCTTTGCTGATTTTATGTATTTTCCTTTAACCGTGATACTTGCCTTAACACTCTTCACTGATTTTTTGAATTTCCTTACTTGTTGACATCTGCCTTAACTGATAACTGATTCCCTGCGATACTAGGGGATCTCTTGCTGATTTTCAAAATGATACTCTTCCTTATTTTATGTGAAGCATGTCACTAATTGATTCTTACTTTCCTTAATTCATATGTTCTGTACTTGGTCCTAATCACACGCCTTATTCTTTACTACTCTATGTATGATTGAAATTAGTTTTTTAATTAGTCTCATTCCTTATTTGTCACCCTGGTAGCCGTTTGAACTAGGACTCCCCAATTAAAGGGGAGTACTTACATTGATTGGGATTCTGATTGTATTTACTTCTATAATTATACTACACTTCACTTCTTACCTTATTTTTTCTACTCATTTCCAGAACTATAAATACTCTACTCTTTCATTAGCAAAACACACACACACACAGACACACATCACTGAATACTCTCAATTCTACATTCTCTTGTGCTCTTTCTCTCTTGCTCTTTTGCTCTATTGCTGTTCTCTGCTCTTGCCTATTATTAGCCGGCTATAAGCCAAGGCTAAAATTGTGTTATCACTTTATCTTTGCATCCTGCTCTTGCTCTTTACTGGTATGTCCTAGTTTCAATTCAAAGCTCCAACAACAATGTGATTCTCTATTTGTTTCAGTTCTTACTATTTCTAGTTTGCTTCTATTTGTGGTTCTCTTGCGAAATCTGTAATTAAAATATATTACTAGCATGTTATTATGTCTTCCCTTCCCTTTGGATTAGTATACCCCCTTTATGTGTGTTTCCAAGCATGACTTGCATACTTATCCCAAATCCCTATCACCCCTCTATGTGGTTGTTCTTCATATCTGTGTTTTTCCCTATGACTATGCCTGAAAGTGTTTGAGCTAGTCCTAGGCCTTCGCTGGGTTACAGTTTTGTCCTATGTGTCCCTAACCCCACTATCCCTGTTTGTGTTTGCTGGACCTGCCTTGGTTCTGTGGTCTTTGGCTGTGTATGAATCTATTTTTGGAGGTGATGTGTCTAGGTTGTTGCTTATTACTTTATTCTCTTTTCAAAAAAAAATTGTTTTACTAAACAGACTCTCTTTGTTTTACGAAATGTTTTAAGTGAAATTCCTTTCAACACTGTCAAAACATTTTCGAACTCTCTTACACTTCACTTTATTCCTAGATACTTAAGTTCCACCCCCTCAGTATGAGCACTGCTTTTGGGACCTCCTGAGTACCCTCTGAACTCCGACACACTGCACATGTTTAACTCCTGGTTACTAAGTCTGGGCGTGAGCATGGCCCAAGAGCCCTCGAGGTCCTTAGGGAACTTTGGCACACCCAAGCTATGAAAGGCTATTTTGGCTGTAAAGTTTGGAGGATTTGGGCCTACTGAAGGCTCCCTATAGAATAACTTTTATACTTTTTTTTTATTTCATTACTGTAATTCAGATACTACTGGTTTGTAATAATTTGTAAATGAATGATTGGGGGCTGAATAGTGAATATGGGGGAGGGGTATGCATGTTTATTTCTATGGGTAGAAAACATGTTTATAGGTTTTTATTTACCTATTTGCGCAATAGATAACCTGCTTAGGACATGCATTTCATATGTTAGAAATCCTGTTTTAGGTCTTTTATTCTCAGCATATTATTGTACTCACTTCGTAATCTTAATTATTAACAAACTGTCATTACTGCATTGGCATAGTAGAGATCATGTTTTAGGAACTTTTCTGTGCATTAGACATCCTGCTGCTTAGAGTTTTATACTTATCTGGATTGCAATTGTCAAAACGCCTATTAGCATGCTTAATCCAATAACACAAGTACTATGCGTATCCTTTCTTTTTAAATCAGAATCAAATATGCATGTCCACTCTTTAAGACAATCAGACAATGTATATGATGCCTAGGCAAACTTTAGGCCTAATAAGAATTGATTAATCATGTGGTTACCAGTTTAAGACTAACTAGCCTCTTTTAATTTTGAACTCTGCTACTCCCGTTCTTATTCTTGATTCTCTGAACTTCACTCAGTTTTACTAAACTCTCGCCCTACTTTGAAATGATCTCGAAATTGTGTATCTGTTCTACTATGTTCTACTAGGTTACCCCTTTTTTGCCCAGAATCGTGCTATTATTTTAAAAATATTTATCCTACGTCTCGTCAAGTTAATGTATCTCCATGATTTTACTCTATTTACAAAGAATGTTTTAACGATTTTATCTATCTTTTCACTAACTCCTAAACTGTTGTATACTTCTAAATCCTATTACTGTCCCAAGTCGTATTTCTGAAAACTGAGCATTTTTTCAAATCACTTAGTCTTAATTAAGCTTCTGCTTTCACTGAAACTCACTGTTTTATTTCAACATTCCGGCTTTTAAAACTCTTGTCTTTGAGACCTTAAATGTGTTTGAGAGATGCTAATTATGAGTTCACTTGTGGAGGGATCTGTGAGCCTCTATGTGCCTTTGTATGTTCCCCTTATGTGCAGTCCTATTTGTTATGTATGTCGCTTAGCATTTTTGCCTTTAAACTTAAGGGTTCAGCCTAGTCCCTACCACGTAGGAATGGTGGTCCTAAATACCTCCAGGACTTATAGGACGGGACGGGTAATAGCACGCAATAAGTATTCGTGACCAACTCACGCGTTTAATAACCTTTATGGGGTGGGAAGGGTAGAATATGGATATGATGACCACGCGATAACACCACGTGTATAAATGGTTACCGGGTGTTGTGTGGGGTGATCCATATTGATTATAAACCTAGGACCCCCTTTCCCTTTTTTTTTTTTCATTTATTGTTTAAATCTTTTCTTGAAACTTCTGCCCTCTTTATCTCTCCTCAAATTTCCATTTTACTTGCAATATTATGTGAAAACTCCCTCTATTTGAACCCTTATTTAATTACTTGTTAAGTGAAGTCACAATTGTAACATGGCCGGGAACCACACTAGTGGATCTTGGGGGGTGCCTAACACCTTCCCCTCGAGATAATTTCTAGCCCTTACCCAAACTCTGGTTTTCAAACTCAAAAACCCTTTTTTTGTGTCCTAATGCACTTAATCATTAGGTGGCGACTCTTCAAATTCCAAAACAAAACCCAAATCCCAAAAGGGAAAAGAGTTGTCCTCCCAAATGTCGTAAACCCGATTTTGCCTTTAAGAAGAAAAAGGGGGCATCGACAGCATGGCGACTCTGCTGGGATTTTTTCTTTTAGGCTTTTACCATTACATGTTATTTGTGACTTTATTGCTTCTTTATTGCTTTTATTTAATGTCTTTATTTCTCTTCTACTTCGAAACTGACATGGCTTTTGTTTTCTTTTCTTGCTTTTACCGCTTTCCTTCAATACTGTTGTAATCATGAGCAATTATTGTAATTATTATTTTATGAACGTGCAAATACGTGACAATTTGTTCCATTCTTGTAATTGCATCTTCAACATCATATTCCACTCGTGCCAAACAAATACCATAGCAACGCTTATACTGAGTGGTTGCGCCCTTCCAATATATCACCCCCTAAATTTGATATAGGCGTATTTGCGGTAAAACCAGTCGATCAGCGGTGCAGTCGACGATTCCGTGCCTTTCTCTCTAGAGTTGTCCGCTCAAGGGTACCGGTCTAATATCCCATAGAAACCTTACTCTGTATTAACTGTAAATGCATCATGGTCAAACCTAGCCGAGTCAGTTATGTTGTCCGCATAATGACTCTTTAAGATAGCCTTGTCCAAAGTCCACTGGGTTTCCTTGAAACCCAAACGGACCTTACCACGTTCTGTGCATTCATTTGGAGAACTAAATGCTTCTTATGCTAATTATTGATGTTAAATAGTCGAGTCCGGTGGGGGAAAAGGGCCTAACCTTTTGTTTTGCAGAAAATGAGGCATGAGTTCCCCGACTTCGGTATGGTCAGCACGCCCTCACTCTTGCTAAACTGGTGGAGGAATCTCCCATCAAGTGACCAAATCAATGAAAGGAAAGAGAGGGTCACCAAGGCTAGCGAAAAGCTGGAATATCTGGAATACAGTCTGCTGGAATTGGAAGGAAAAGTGAGAAAAAGAGTCACCGACTGCCAGAACACTGAGGGAAACGAAGGAGAACGCCTAGCAAAGGCATTTTTACTGGAGAATCTGCGTGAACTGGAGGATTTGATCAACGAGAGCATTCAACCTGGGGAAGGTCCTTCTGGGACCAAGTAGTTAATAGTCTTTTCTTTACTCTAAATGTAATAAGGCTTGGCCACTAGTGACACTTTTATTTCCTGTTATTTAGTGTCTTTTTGGGATTCGTCTTATTTTTATCAATAAAATGAGGCATTTAGCATTATAGGTTCTCCAAATTAACTTGTCGCTAGGCCTACCTCGGGCACAACGAGGCACCCAAATTAGGACACGATTTACATTCTTGCACTATGTGTTTAAATATTGCAACGTTTTCTTCTCATAATCCTTACTGACTTGTTACCTCTTTGTTTTTACTTTTGTTTTATTCCCCTCCCCAAAAGGTTAGTTCGTGCACTCTGGTATCATCATCCTACTCTACAAGATCTTAGGGCCCTCCACCTCCTCTTCCTCCGAATCCTATCAGAAACAAGAACAAGGGAAAAATGAAAGACTTGGGTAACATCAGGAAGGAGAATTCGGTTGAAAGGGTAGAGACTTCCCAGGGTATTCAGGTTTCCAAGGAAAGTGCCTCCCAGCTTGAACAAAAGTTATTGAAATTTCAGGAAGAACTGGACCAAGTTCGGAACTTGGCAAACTTATCATTTTCCCTCACTACCCCGGATGTCAATGCTCCAAATCCTACACCTCCACAAAACATCCCAAAACCACAAAACCAATCCGCTCCCCATCACCACTGCAGCACATGCCACATTTCGAACAACACCCCATTACTCTTTCCCGAACCACTAAACTCCACAAATGATCATCCCCAACACACCCCCATCTATGTGGAAACCATACCACAATATACTCAATCTATTTCAAGCACACCGGAGTCTGATGACAAAGACTCTCTCATTAGGAACCTGGCCGCAGAACTCAAGAAGCTGACTAGCCGAGTCTAGGGTGTTGACGGAAACAAAGGTATCGAGGGGCTGAATTATGAGGACCTTTGCATTCAGCCAGATGTCGAACTTCCGGAGGGGTACAAACCTCCTAAATTTGAGATGTTTGATGGCACAGGGGATCCTAGAATCCATTTGAGAACATACTGCGATAAACTGGTCGGAGTCGGAAAAGATGAAAAGGTTCGCATGAAGCTCTTCATGAGAAGTTTGAAAGGGGATGCTCTATCTTGGTACATTAGCCAAGACCCCAAGAAGTGGACAAGATGGGTAGGTATGGCGTCCGATTTCATGGACAGGTTCAGATTCAATATGGAGAATGCGCCAGATGTATTCTATATCCAGAATTTGAAGAAGAAACCTACAGAGTCATTCTGCGAGTATGCTACTCGTTGGAGATCAGAAGCGGCTAAGGTCAGGCCGGCCTTAGAAGAAGAACAGATGAACAGGTTTTTCGTCCGAGCTCAGGACCCACAATATTATGAGAGGTTGATGCTGATTGAAGGCCAGAAATTCTCCGACATCATCAAGCTAGGGGAAAGGATCGAGGAAGGCATTAAAAGTGGTATGGTCACTAATTTTGAGGCATTGCAGGCTACCAACAAGGCTCTACAGTCTGGTGGCACGTCCAAGAAAAAGGATGTGAGTGCCGTGATGGTTGCACAGAGAATAAAATCCCCAATAAAATACCAAACCTACCTAGTATCTCCTCTCACATATCAACCTACCCCTAATTACCAAGCACCCCCTCCTTCCTACCAAGCTCCACCACCTACTTACCAATCATCTCCACCTCCCACATATCAACCTACCTCACCAAGATATTCCCAACCCGCACCCGCCTACCAAGCCTATAATGCTCAGCCCTCTCACTATCAGTCACCTCCCACCCGCCAAAACTTCCCTAGACCACGCCCTAACTTCGACCGTAGACCTCCCAAGCAATACACCGCCATCGCCGAACCAATCGACCAGCTGTATGAAAGGCTCAAAGCTGTTGGTTACGTCACCCCTATCCGCGCCATAACTCCAAAAAATCCTTCCCAATGGGTCAACCCGAACAAAACCTATGCATACCATTCCGGCATGAAGGGTCATACCATTGATGAGTGCCGCTCCCTAAAGGACAAGATTCAGGCCTTGATTGACAACAAAACCATTGTAGCAAAGGAGCCTGCTCCGAACGTCCGCAACAACCCTCTGCCTGACCTCAAAGGGGGAGGCGTTCATATGATAGAAATAGAAGATGATTGGGACCCCAAAGGGTCGATTGGATTGATTGCGGAGGGTGACGATCCAAAGAAACCAACAGTCACTCTTAATCCGATTGTAGTCCAGATCCAGCCCTTTGGGGATACTGAAGTAAACATGTCCGTGCCGCTCGATCTTGAAGCACCATCTTCCGCCAAGGCGCCAGGACCAATTGAGGTTGAGTTTGGATCCCCGAAAGCACCTGTGCCATTTGAAGTTGCCGCGTTACCTCCCAAAACAAGGGTACCCATTCCTGTATCAATATCAACCATAGCACCATTCCATACGAAGGCCATTCCTTGGGATTACACCGCCGAGGCGAGAAGGAAAGGGAAAACCAAATCTGGAGAAACAATTGCAGCACAGGGTATGACCCGAACTGGCAGGGTTTATACTCCGGAACATTTGGTTGAATCAAGTAAGCAGGCCTCTGAACGATCCATCAAAACTCCTCCTGATGACCTCTGGAGGAAGATACAAGCAAAGGAGTACTCAGTCATCGATCAGTTGAACAAGATGCCAACACAGATCTCCATCCTAGCTCTGCTACAAAGCTCCGATGCACATAAGAACGCCTTGATGAAGTGCTAAGGCGAAGCATATGTGCCCAGCAACATAACTGGAGGAGAAATGGGAAACATGGTAGGGAAAGTATTGGAGAGCCACAAAATCACTTTCCACGAAGATGAGCTGCCACCGGAAGGGCTAAGCCACAACAAAGCATTGCACATCACTGTGCAATGTGAAGACTATTTCATCACCAGGATTCTGATTGACGGAGGGTCCAGCCTCAACATTTGTCCATTGGTTACTCTCAGAACATTGGGAAAGAGCCTGCATGAGATCAAGGATGGGGCCATCAACGTCAAAGGTTTTGATGGCTCCCAAAGGTCCACTATTGGGGAAATCAGTTTGTGTCTGCAAATGGGACCGACTTGGTTCGATGTTGATTTTCAAGTAATAGACATCCCAGCATCTTACAACTTGCTATTGGGACGACCTTAGATTCACGCCGCTGGAGCTGTAGCATCAACCCTGCACCAGGCAGTGAAGTTCGAGTGGAATCACCAAGAGGTGATTATTCATGGCGACGGTAGTAATCCCATATACAGTCGCCAGACCATCCCAGCGATCGGAGGAAGAAGGAAGATAGGCGGAGAAACCTACCATCATATTGAGCGAGTCAGCGCCGTAGAAAAGGATAAGTAGTGGGATGGTAAGATCGAAAGTATACTGAATTGGAGCGGATATGAACCTGGCAAGGGGCTCGATAAGAACCTCCAGGGAATCGCCAAACCCATCAAGCTTAAGAAACATGGTACCACTTTCGGTTTGGGTATGAATACACTTGGGAGGAGTTCAACCAATGGTCGCCATGATGGCGCAGTCCCTACTATCTACTGGAGCATCCGATACCTCGCCTGGAGCAGACTTTCCAGCCACCAGATGTCATATATGGGTCAGAAGAAGAGGAAGCACTGACAGCAATGAGGAATCTGTTTTTGGAAGACGACAATATGGACTGCTGTGTCATTTTTGAGGAGGAAGGAGAGGAAGGCCTTTCCATACAAGCTGTGAGCCGAGGAGCGCGCCTCAATAATTGGTCCATCAGAACCACCACGGCCCGGAAAGCTTCGGGGTAGCAAGGCTGAACAAAGCACCATGCATCATCTTTATTTTTTGCTAGTTGATTTTCATTCCGAATTTTATTTTCGAAAATAAGAGCTCCAATGTTCAAAACAATTATGAAGTTTATCAAAGCATTTCAGTTTCTTATATCAAAGCGCTTATTATTTTTCTATCGTTTACTTTATTTACACACTACTATTACTTATCTTGATGAACCGACGATTGTGACTTGCAACGAGACAACGCAACAAACGGATATAGACTCAGAAGAGGATGATATACCAGAAGAGGTTGTTAAAGAAGTTGAGAACTTTGAGAATAGGCCTAAGTCTAACTTGGACGAAACTGAGGTTATCATTTTAGGGGATACAGAGAATGTCAAGGAAACGTGCATCAGTGTTCATCTGTCACCATCAGAAAAGGAAAAATACACAGAGTTTCTAAGGGAATATGAGGACATATTCGCCTAGTCGTATGATGATATTACTGGTCTCAGCACATGTATTGTAGCCCACAAATTGCCAACGGATCCAGCATGTCCGCCGGTAAAACAGAAGCACAGGAAGTTCAAGCCTGACATGAGTTTGAAAATCAAGGAAGAAGTCACCAAGCAGGTCAAAGCCAAGGTCCTCAGGGTAGTAGAGTATCCAACATAGTTAGCCAACATTGTGCAGGTGCCGAAGAAGGACGGGAAGGTCAGAGTCTGTGTCGACTACCGAGACCTCAACCGGGCCAGTCCGAAAGACGACTTCCCCTTGCCAAACATACATATTCTGATTGACAACTGCGCCAATGCACGAGCTGCAGTCATTTGTCGATTGTTTTGCTGGGTATCATCAAATATGGATGGATGAGGAATACGCTGAGAAAACGGCTTTTATCACGCCATAGGGGATGTATCGTTACAAGATGATGCCGTTCGGGTTAAAGAATGCCGGGGCCACCTACATGAGGGCCATGACTACTATTTTTCATGACATGGTACACAAGGAAATCGAGGTGTATGTAGACGATGCCATCATCAAATCCAAGAGAGCCACAAACCACATGGAAGATCTGAGGAAATTTTTCAACAGGCTGAGGAGGTACAATCTGAAACTAAATCCCGCCAAGTGCGTATTCGGGGTTCCTGCTGGAAAGTTGCTTGGGTTCATCGTAAGTCGCCGAGGAATAGAGCTGGATCCATCAAAGGTTAAGTCAATTCAAGAATTTCCGCCGCCAAAGAATAAGAAAGAGGTCATGAGTTTCTTGGGGAGACTCAACTACATCACCCGGTTCATAGCTCAATCCACTGTCATTTGTGAGCCCATCTTTAAGATGTTGAAGAAAGATGCCACTACTAAATGGACCGATGATTGTCAGAAAGCCTTCGACAGAATCAAGGAATACCTATCAACGCCGTCAGTTCTAGTTCTTCCTGAACCGGGCACACCGCTGTTGCTCTACCTTGCAGTATTGGATGGAGCATTCGGTTGTGTTCTGGGCAACACGACGAAACGGGGAGAAAGGAGAAAGCCATCTATTACCTCAGCAAGAAGTTCACTCCATACGAGGCCCGTTACTCTCTATTAGAACGCACCTGTTGTGCTCTGACTTGGGTAGCTCAAAAGTTGAGGCATTATTTCTGTGCCTATACCACTTACCTCATATCAAGAATGGATCCGCTAAAATATATCTTTCACAAGCCCATGCCCACTGGCAAACTAGCCAAGTGGCAAATCCTGTTGAGTGAATTCGACATCGTTTACGTGACTCAGAAGGCAATCAAAGGACAGGCACTGGCAGATCATCTTGCCGAAAATCCCATGGACGGAGAATACAAGCCTCTGAAGACGTATTTTCCTGATGAAGAGGTATCCTTCATAGGAGAGGACATTGCAGAATCCTATGACGGTTAGAGGATGTTTTTCGACGGAGCAGCAAATTTCAAGGGAGTTGGCATAGGAGCAGTCCTAGTATCAAAAACCGGCCAGCATTATCCGGTATCCACCAAGCTCAGGTTCCCGTGCACCAACAATATGGCCGAGTATGAAGCCTGCATCTTAGGGCTCAAGATGGCTATTGACATGAACGTCCAAGAGTTGCTAGTGATTGGAGATTCGGATTTGCTTATACATCAGGTCCGAGAAGAATGGGCGACCAAGAACTCCAAGATACTCCCGTATTTTCATCATGTACAAGAGTTGAGGAAAAGGTTCGTAAAGACAGAGTTCCGGCACGTTCCCAGGATCCAAAATGAGTTTGCCGATGCATTGGCCACCCTATCATCCATGATACAGCATCCAGATAAGAACTTCATTGATCCTATCCTGGTGAAAATTCATGATCAGCCAGCTTAATGTGCTCATGTCGAAGAAGAAGCGGATGGAAAGCCTTGGTTTCACGACATCAAGGAATTCTTGGCCGAAGGAAAATATCCAGAGCTTGCAAATGCTATTCAGAAGCGCACTCTGCGAAGGTTATCCAATCACTTCTTTCACAGCGGAGGAATCCTGTATAGGAGGACTCTCGATTTGGGATTGCTAAGGTGTGTCGAAGCAAAGGACGCATCCACCTTATTAGAAGAAGTTCACGCAGGGACCTGCGGTCCACATATGAATGGTTTTGTCTTAGCAAAGAAAATACTTCGAGCAGGATATTTTTGGATGACTATGGAAACAGACTGCATCCAGTATGTCCGAAAATGCCATCGCTGTCAGATACATGCGGATATGATAAAAGTGACTCCAAATGAGCTTAATGCAACAAGCTCGCCATGGCCGTTCGCCGCTTGGGGAATGGATGTCATCGGACCTGTCGAGCCTGCCGCATCAAACGGGCACAGGTTCATTCTAGTGGCCATTGATTATTTCACCAAATGGGTTGAAGCAGCATCATATAAAGCAGTAACCAAGAAGGTTGTGGCAGATTTTGTCCGCGACCGCATCGTTTGTCGATTCGGCATCCCAGAGTCGATCATTACTGACAACGATTCCAATCTCAACAGTGACTTGATGAAAGCCATGTGTGAAACATTCAAAACCAAACACAAGAATTCTACAACCTACAAACCTCAGATGAATGGAGCCGTAGAAGCGGCCAACATGAACATCAAGATGATACTAAGGAAGATGATAGAAAAGCATAAGCAGTGGCACGAGAAGTTATCATTCGCCTTATTGGGATACCGCACCACAGTTCGCACATCAACCGGGGCAACTCCTTACATGTTGGTTTATGGTACAGAGGCAGTCATCCCCGCCGAAGTAGAGATTCCCTCCTTGAGGATTATACAAGAAGCTGAACTTGATGACGCAGAATGGGTAAAGAGTCGCTACGAGCAGTTATCCCTTATAGACGGAAAGAGAATGAATGCAGTTTTCCATGGTCAATTGTATCAAAACAGGATGTCCAGAGCCTTCAGCAAAAGAGTCAAGTCGAGACAGTTCACACCAGGACAACTGGTATTGAAGAAAATCTTTCCGCACCAGGATGAAGCCAAAGGAAAATTCTCTCCCAACTGGCAGGGTCCATACATGGTTCACTGGGTTTTAATAGGAGGAGCCCTCATACTTGCAGAAATGGACGGGGAAGTTTTGCCAAAGCCGATCAATTCAGATGCAGTCAAGCGATACTATGTGTAGCACTTATGATTTTCTTTATGATGTAATTTGAACTACGTCTGACCTGATTCCCGTTTAAGAGAGGATACGTAGGCAGCCTTATGGGTTCGGTCACAATTCAATAAAATCTTCATTTTCCCCCGATATTGGAAACTGGGGCAGAATTTTGAGGAGGACCCTCAAAATTCCGAAGTTGATTTTCAGCCGGTCATCGCGCGCAGCCGTCAGAAGCACCAGACCAGTAAACTGGGGCAGAATTTTGAGGAGGACCCTCAAAATTCCGAAAAGGGAGGTTGCAATGTCTTGAACCGCGTCGCAGTCGTCGGTTCATCTAAGAGAAAATCATTTTTAAATTGTGTAGTTACATCATATTCTTTACTAAATCATGCATAGCTACTATCAAAATTGCTTTGTTTAGCGATGCTACCCCCAATGAAAGCAAGAGCCGAATAGGACAAGCGAAGTCCATGGGAGGACGAACTAACCTTCCCCCTTTACAAAACTCACAATTTTTCTTTGAATGCAGGCACCCCAAGACATAAAATCATCATATACGATTACATACTCATACTTTTGCAGGAATACAACTCTCAGAATCATCACTTACTTACAAGCGCTATCCGCACATGACATCCCTAGCAGCCACTGCGACGCAATCAGCTATCAGCTATCATCTATCAGCTAAGAGCTTTCGTTACTATTCACCTTTTACCTCTGCATTGCATATGGCTATCTTTCTGCCTTCCGAGACTAAGCATTGTCTCCATCTGCATTTTTTTCACTGCATAAGGCTACCTTTCTGCCTTCCGAGACTAAGCTTTGTCTCCATCTGCATTTTTGCACTGCATAAGGCTACCTTTCTGCCTACCGAGACTAAGCTCTGTCTCCATCTGCATTTTTGCACTGCATAAGGCTACTTTTCTGCCTTCCGAGACTAAGCATTGTCTCCATCTACATTTTGCATTGCATAAGGCTACCATTCTGCCTTCCGAGACTAAGCATTGTCTCCATCTGCATTCTTCTACATTGCATAAGGCTACTATTCTGCCTTCCGAGGCTAAGCATTGTCTCCATCTGCATTCTCTGCATTGCA
>NW_017671272.1:2053-7388 GCF_001879085.1 Nicotiana attenuata | reverse complement strand
TATATATATATATATATATATATATATATATATATATATATATATATATATATATATATATATATATATACCATGCACGGCTTAACATAGCATATTTTACCCTAAACAGATAGTCCCCCTGCTTTCCGATGACAAAACTTTGTGCGTCGGAAAGTTGGTAGAAACATAACAGTAATATAATTGAGCATAATTTTCAAGAATATATAATGTATATTATAAAAGTACATTTATTTAAATAATTATTTTTATATTACGTGCATGGAATATATATTTTACAACCTTTATTTCATTAATTATGAATTGTGTAAATAAATTTTTGAATTTTTTGTTGTTAATACTAAAATTATGATTATTAATAAATTATTCTAATTAATTTTTTACTATGCTCATTATTTTGTTATTTCAACATTATATATGCTTAAATAATTTTTATTTTTTTTAATTTATAAATAATATTTATTTATTTTATATGTAAGTCCATAATATAAATTAAAAAGGGAAAATTATAATATTAAAAAGCTTTAAAAAATTAAAAGAAGATAAATATTTATAATTTAGAGGGTAAAATAGGTATTTGGCAATCCAAAATTTGGAAAATCTAGTTGAGTGACTTTCTGAGTACAATATGCATAGTTAAGTGACTTTGTTGTTACAAACGAAAGTAAAGTGACTTTAGAAGATAATTTGGAATAGTTGAGTGACTATTTGTGTAATGGACTCAATATATGGGAATGAAAGTCAAGTTTACAGATTGACAAAAGTAATGATCAAGTTAGCCACTTTAAAATGAATTTAATTTCCGTACGTTGATAGTGTAGAAACTTTTTAAATTGCCCAAAAAATTGAATCAGTGACCAAGCAAGAAATTGAATCAGTGTTGGTCAAAAAATTTGGAGAAACACTCACGAAGGGAGCGTTAACATGGTATTCTCTTTTACCTGAAAATGCTATTGATTCTTTTGCTGAGCTTGCAGATTCATTTATCAAAGCACACTCGGGAGCTCAAAAAGTTGAAAAAAGAATGGAGGACATTTTCAAAATAAAACAAGGAGATACGGAGCTGCTTAGAGAATTCGTAGACAGATTCCAACGTGAAAGGATGATGTTGCCACGCGTACCTAATAACTGGGCGTCTATGGCCTTTGCCAGTGTTGATACCCAATTTTCCCCATGTATTTTTATATACTCAAAATAGTCTAAAAATAGCATGTACATGCATATATAAGCATGCCCAAGAATTTTGGTATTTCTCTTATTTTTAAAGTTTTTAAAAGCACTTTATTGTCCATTTTAGCAGTACAAAACCAATAATTGTCCCAAAAAATTATCCTTTTTGTGATTAACCTATTTTTATTCTCATATTTACACCAAGTATAATTAATATAATTTTTTCATATTTTTTACACATTTATTTGGTATTTTTAAAGCTAAGTTGCATATAGTTGCAATTATAGCCTATTTTTACGATTAACAGCATTTTACAATTGTAAAATCATTTCCAGTATTTTTAGATTAATATTTATACATTATTAATTAGTCCAGTACCTTTAATTTGTTTTAAAATCTTTTTTTAACTATTTTATAAAAAAATAAAAGAGGAAAAATTGGCTATTTAACAAACAACCCTTTATCATTTCAATCCTAGCCAATTTAACCACACCCCCCATCAGATTTAATTGGCCTAATACCCAATTAAAACACCCCAGCCCAAATCCCTAATATAACCCGGCCCAACCCCAATTTAATCTGAGCCGTTGATCAAATAAGATCAACGGTCCAGATTACCTTTCCTTAATTAATATTCTAACTACCCCCCTGACCCCTCATTCTTCACCGTCTCTCATCTCTCTACTCTCTCTCTCTATCTCTAGTCTCTTCTAGAGACTTCTATCTCTTCCCCTTCTCCGACGAATCCCTTCATCTTCTCCGGCGACCTTCTCCACCGGAGACCATGGATTCCTCACCCTCTGCCTCGTATGGTTCTCTCATGCCGGTAAATGTCATCCCTAAGGCCCTCGAAGGGCGAGGACCCGTCTACTCTAACCCATGGTGTTCCTGTTTGCTTCAGGCCTCCGAAGTTTGATTTCGAGTGAGGTCTGTGACCTTTGAGGCTCGAACCAGTAACATTTGAGGTTCTTCTTATCTTCTCTGAGGTTTTCTTTGAAACCCTAATGTTTGGAACCTCCGATTCTTTTAGATTTGCAGTAGATCTACGCATATTACGAGTTATTATGATGTTTCCTTTAAAAAACTTTCTATTTTTCTGAACGGACCTTCACTTTTAACTAGGGTAACGAAACCCTTTCTCAAAATGGTTTTCTTTATCGATTTTTAACACTATCTCATGATTTTCCTTCATACTTACCATTGTTGAAGTCTTTTCCTTGTGATTGGGTCAGTATATGTGTTTGATTATCACAAATGGCTTGAAATTCTAGTGATTCTACTCTGTTTTCCCGTTAGGGTTTATGGCTCTTCGTCTCCTTTGCATGTATCATGTCTACTCTATTGATTAGTACTAGTATCTGTATGAAACCCTAATTTTTAGACTTATAACCCTGAAACTGCTCTTTTTTTCATGTGTGCTTGCATTTGCGTTCATGTTTCACTAATCTTTACCTATGCTTTTTGTCTTTGGGTTCATCTCGCATCCCTGACTCACATGACTCCTAATGTTATATACCAGGGTTTCTGATTTTTGTTGTGTTTATTCCCTTTAAATCAGTATTAGTTTGCCACTTTGAATCCTTGAATGATTGTAACTAGTACTTTACTAATTTTGTGTATTTTCCTCTAACCATGATACTTGCCTTCGAAATCTTTGCTGATTTTATGTATTTTCCTTTAACTGTGATACTTTCCTTAACACTCTTCACTGATTTTGTGAATTTCCTTACTTGTTGACATCTTCCTTAACTGATAATTGATTCCCTGCTATACTAGGGGATCTCTTACTGATTTTCAAAATGATACTCTGCCTTATTTTATGTGCAAGCATGTCGCCAATTGATTCTTACTTTCCTTAATTCATATGTTCTGTACTTGGTCCTAATCACACGCCTTATTCTTTACTACTCTATGTATGATTGAAATTAGTCTTTCAATTAGTCTCTTTCCTTATTCGTCACACTGGTAGCCGTTTGAACTAGGACTCCGCAATTAAAGGGGAGTACTTACATTGATTGGGATTCTGATTGTATTTACTTCTATAATTATACAACACTTTACTTCTTACCTTTTTTTTCTACTCGTTTCCAGAAATATAAATACTCTACTCTTTCATTAGCAAAACACAGAGACACACATCACTAAATACTCTCAATTCTACATTGTCTTGTGCTCTTTCTCTCTTGCTCTTTTGCTCTATTGCTGTTCTCTGCTCTTGCCTATTATTAGCCGGCTGTAAGCCAAGACTAATATTGCGTTATCACTTTGTATTCGCATCCTACTCTTGCTCTCTTACTGGTATGTCCTAGTTTCAATTCAAAGCTCCAACAACAATGTGATTCTCTATTTGTTTCAGTTCTTACTATCTCTAGTCTGCTTCTATTTGGGGTTCTCCTGCGAAATCTGTAATTAAAATGTATTACTAGCATGTTATTATGTCTTCCCTTCCTATTGGATTAGTATACCCCCTTATGTGTGTTTCCAAGCATGACTTGCATACTTATCCCAAATCCCTATCACCCCTCTATGTGGTTGTTCTGCATATCTGTTTTTTTTTTCTCTGACTATGCCATTGATGGCTGTTTCTGAACATGCTCGAGCTAGTCCTAGACCTTTGCTGGGTTATATGGTTTGTCCTATGTGTCCCTAACCCCACTATCCCTGTTTGTGTTTGCTGGACCTGCCTTGGTTCTGTGGTCTTTGGCTGTGTATGAATCTATTTTTGGAGGTGCTGTGTCTAGGTTGTTTCTTATTACTCTATTCTCTTTTCAAAAAAAAAGTAAACTGTTTTACTAAACAGACTCTATTTGTTTTTTACGAAATGTTTTAAGTGAAATTCCTTTCAACACTATTTCTGTCAAAACATTTTCGAACTCTCTTGCATTTCACTTTATTCCTAGATACTTAAGTTCCACCCCCTCAGTGTGAGCACTGCTTTGGGGACCTCCTGAGTACCCTCTGAACTCTGATACACTGAGGCTGGTATTTCCACACTGCACATGTTTAACTCCTGGTTACTAAGTGTGGGCGTGAGCAGGGGCCAAGAGCCCTTGAGGTCCTTAGGGAACTTTGGCACATCCCAAGCTATGAAAGGCTATTTTGGCAGTAAAGTTTGGAGGATTTGGGCCTACTGAAGGCTCCCTATAAAATAACTTCTTATTTTTTTATTTTCTTTTATTTCATTACTTTAATTAAGATACTACTGGTTTGTAATAATTTGTAAATGAATGATTGGGGGCTGAATAGTGAATATGGGGGAGGGTATGCATGTTTATTTCTATGGGTAGAAAACATGTTTATAGGTTTTTATTTACCTATTTGCGCAATAGATAACCAGCTTAGGACATGCATTTCATACGTTAGAAATCCTGTTTTAGGTCTTTTATTCTCAGCATATTATTGTACTCACTTCGTAATCTTAATTATTAACAAACCGTCATTACTGCATTGGCATAGTAGCTATCATGTTTTAGGAACTCTTCTGTGCATTAGACATCCTGCTGCTTAGAGTTTTATACTTATCTGGATTGCAATTGTCAAAACGCCTATTAGCATGCTTAATCCAATAACACAAGTACTATGTGTATCTTTCTTTTAAATCAGAATCAAATATGCATGTCCACTACTTTAAGACAATCAGATAATGTATATGACGCCTAGGCAAACTTTAGGCCTAATAAGAATTGATTAATCATGTGGTTACCAGTTTAAGACTAATTAGCCTCTTTTAATTTTGAACTCTGCTGCTCCCATTCTTATTTTTGATTCTCTGAACTTCACTCTGTTTTACTAAACTGTCGCCCTACTTTGAAATGATCCCGAAATTGTGTATCTGTTCTACTATGTTTTCTACTAGGTTACCCTTTTCTGCCCAGAATCGTGCTATTATTTTCAAAATATATATCCTACGTCTCGTCAAGTTAATGTATCTCCATGCCTTTACTCTATTTACAAGGTAATGTTTTAACGATTTTATCTATCTTTTCACTAACTCCTAAACTGATGTATACTTCTAAATCCTACTACTGTCCCAAGTCGTATTTCTGAAAACCGAGCATTTTTTCAAATCACTTAGTCTTAATTAAGCTTCTGCTTTCACTGAAACTCACTGTTTTATTTCAACATTCCGGCTTTTAAAACTCTTGTCTTTGAGACCTTAAATGTGTTT
>NW_017671272.1:0-1362 GCF_001879085.1 Nicotiana attenuata | reverse complement strand
TGTTCCTGTTTGCGTTCACGGCTCCGAAGTTTGATTTCGAGTGAGGCCTGTGACCTTTGAGGCTCGAACCAGTAACGTTTGAGGTTCTTCTTATCTTCTCTGAGGTTTTCTTTGAAACCCTAATGTTTGGAACCTCCGATTCTTTTAGATTTACAGTAGATCTACGCATATTACGAGTTATTATGATGTTTCCTTTAAAAAACTTTCTATTTTTCTGTACGGACCTTCACTTTTAACTAGGGTTCCGAAACTCTTTCTCAAAATGGTTTTCTTTATCGATTTTTAACACTATCTCATGATTTTCCTTCATATTTACCATTGTTGAAGTCTTTTCCTTGTGATTGGGTCAGTATATGTGTTTGATTATCACGAATGGCTTAAAATTCTAGTGATTCTACTCTGTTTTCCCATTTGGGTTTATGGCTCTTTGTCTCCTTTGCATGTATCATGTCTACTCTATTGATTCGTACTAGTATCTGTGTGAAACCCTAATTTTTAGACTTAGAACCCTGAAAGCTGCTCTTTTTTTCCTGTGTGCTTGAATTTGCGTTCATGTTTCACTAATCTTTACCTATGCTGTTTGTCTTTGGGTTCATCTCGCATCCCTGACTCACATGACTCCTAATGTTATATACCAGGGTTTCTGATTTTCGTCTAATGTGTGTTTATTCCCTTTAAATCAGTATTATTTTGCCACTTTGAATCCTTGAATGATTGTGACTAGTACTTTACTGATTTTGTGTATTTTCCTCTAACCATGATACTTGCCTTAGAACTCTTTGCTGATTTTATGTATTTTCCTTTAACTGTGATACTTGCCTTAACACTCTTCACTGATTTTGTGAATTTCCTTACATGTTTACATCTTCCTTAACTGATAACTGATTCCCCGCGATACTAGGGGATCTCTTACAGATTTTCAAAATGATACTCTGCCTTATATGTGCAAGCATGTCGCCAATTGATTCTTACTTTCCTTAATTCATATGTTCTGTACTTGGTCCTAATCACACGGCATATTCTTTACTACTCTATGTATGATTGAAATTAGTCTTTCAATTAGTCTCTTTCCTTATTTGTCACCCTGGTAGCCGTTTGAACTAGGACTCCCCAATTAAAGGGGAGTACTTACATTGATTGGGATTCTGATTGTATTTACTTCTATAATTATACTACACTTTACTTCTTACCTTTTTTTTCTACTCGTTTCCAACACTATAAATACT
This sequence comes from Nicotiana attenuata, assembly GCF_001879085.1. Taxonomy (NCBI): domain Eukaryota; kingdom Viridiplantae; phylum Streptophyta; class Magnoliopsida; order Solanales; family Solanaceae; genus Nicotiana; species Nicotiana attenuata. The sequence goes on along the minus strand of NW_017671272.1, from coordinate 136 downwards.
CTACTCTTTCATTAGCAAAACACAGAGACACACATCACTGAATACTCTGAATTCTACATTCTCTTGTGCTCTTTCTATCTTGCTCTTTTGCTCTATTGTTGTTCTCTGCTCTTGCCTATTATTAGCTGGCTGTAAG
>NW_017671271.1:319799-323815 GCF_001879085.1 Nicotiana attenuata | reverse complement strand
AGGCTTGCATGGTGACTCAGGAGCTCATAGGGCTCGGAGTAACCGCATCGCACAGTTCCCACCGCCTCGTCAGCAGAGGGGGTGCTTTGAGTGTGAAGATACTAGCCACATGATGAGAGATTGTCCCAGACTTCGGACCGGTGTGTCCTAGCGAGGTATTCAGGCAGGTAGAGGGCGCCCAAGAAGGGGGGAGGCCCGGCTTGTTGATGTGTTTCATATAGTAGGCTTGAGGCCGGTGCGCCAGTTGAATGACATTCAGGTACGATTTCGGTTTGTTATAGAGGGGCACTATCTGTAGTTCACCACAGTTCTGCTTATCGGGGTGAGTTCCCTTATTTGTTGTTCCATTTATGAGTGCGTTTCATGATTGTACTCTGTCTACGTGATTATTCTGTTGGGAGGTTCTATGAGTGATAGCCGTGTCTATCGTCCGTTCCTAGCTGTTGTCGAGAGTTATGAGGCTAGTAGTAAATTCATGTTGTCTGTTTCGGTAGGTTTGATGTGATCTCTGAGTATTCTTGGTTACGAGTTGTGATTTCTATGCTCCACCGGTGTGGGAGCCAGCCTGTGTTGTAATTGTAGACGGAATTGATCTAGTGAGAGTCTCTAGATGGGTTGATGTGTGCCCTACTTGTGATTCAATAATGAGGGCGGGACCCTCGTGATTTCAGGTGATTTGATATGTTGAGACCGGGTGGTGTACTGCGGTGAGAAGTTATATCAGTATAAGATCATTATGAGCCTTTTATATGCTTTCATTCTTTCTTGTTAGATGTTTTGTCGATTTGTGTTTTAGAAGAATCTGTGCTAGTTTGATTTGTTTGTTAGTTCCTTATGTGTTTCCTTTCTCATATTCAGTCATTTCCGTTCTATGCTTCTTGAGTTTTAGCTTGTGGGGTGTGTACCCGTTGGTGTTGGCTGAGATTTGGTTATTCGGGTGTTTTGTTATGCGGTTTTCGTGGTTATTGTATCATCGCCAGTGTTGTGGAGGTTTGAAAAGAGTTCCTGTTGAATATGAGGCTTGTGGCCGGTACGGATTTGATCTCAGGCAAGTATTGCTATCAGAAATGGTATTGTGGGCCTATGGGTGATGTGTTATGTTGCGTGGTTGTACCCTGTGTGTGTTGGCTTGTATTGAAATAGCTGGTTGAGACTGATACCGGATATGGATATAGGATCGGGTCTTTTGGAAACGGATAGAAGGTGAGAATTCTGGCTTGAAGGCCTATTGGTATTGTTAGAAAGGTTAAATTTCAGTTGAGATGGTGTCGTCAGGCTTAAGTGGATTGGGGTGACGTGGGATCACCCGCGGGTGTATGTTGGAAGTGCGCACTCAGTGACTTGAAGACTTCAGGTATGTTCTCTATGCTCGTTCGAGGACGAACGAATGTTTAAGTGTGGGAGGATGTAACGACCCGACCGGTCGTTTTTAGAATTCACGCCCCGATCCCCCATTAACTGTTTCCCCTAAGTTCATTTCTGCTATTTTGGTTTGCCGGGACGTTCGGTGTTGAGTTTTAGAGAGTTTTGGGACACTTAGTCCCTAAATGAGAGCTTAAGAGTTGAAAAATGGTCCGTAATCAGAACAGTGTGAAGACGACCTCGGAATGGAAATTCGATGGTTCCGTTAGCTCCGTTAGGTGATTTCCGGGTTGGGAGCGTGTTCGGAATGTATTTTGGAGGCTCGTAGCTCATTTAGGCTTGAAATGCCGAAGTTTGAATTTTTGAAGTTTCCGGTCCGATAGTGAGTTTTTGATCCGAGGGTCGGATTGGAATTCCGGAAGATATAATAGTTCCGTCATGTCATTTGGGATGTGTGTGCAAAATTTTAGGTCATTCGGACGAGGTTCGGGTAGGTTTTTGATCGAAAGCGTGTTTGGTTGGAATTTGAAGTTCTTGAATCTTTGATTAATTCGGGTTTCCGGCGTTGTTTAGGTGTTTTCAAGATTGGTACAAGTTTGAATAAGGTATTAGGTGGTATAAGTACTTTTGGTTGAGGTCCCGGGGGCCTCGGGATGATTTCGGGTGGTTAACGGAAGAGTTTTGGAAGTTGAGAAATAGCAGCACTGCTGCTTCTGGTATCTTTCTGCTTCTGCGGCTTGGGAACCGCAGAAGCGGCCTTGGTCGTCGCAGAAGCGAGATTAGCCCTCCCTCTCAGGAACCGCAGAAGCGGTCGCCATTCCGCAGAAGCGGAACCGCAAGAGCGTTATGTGTCCGCAGAAGCGGACTCTGGTCCATTAAGTGAAAACCGCAGAAGCGGTTGTTTTTCCGCATATGCGGGACCGCAGAAGCGGTCCCTTGTCCGCAGAAGCGGAAATCCCTGGGCAGAAATAGAAATGTCGAGGGTTTGAGTTCATAAGTTACAAAATCAATTGAGAGCTCGGGAGAGGGCGATTTTGAGTGGGTTTTGAAGAGAAGATTTATTGGGTAACGTTTCTTAATCCTTTCTAGTTATATTTCATTATTTTGTAGTTAAATCCATCATTTAAAATTCGAATTTGGGACTAAAATTGGAGGAATTTGGTTAGAACTTCTTAGGCCAAACTTTGGGATTTTGAGTGAGCATTTGACCTCCGATTTGGGAGATTTTTATATGGTTAGACTCGTGAGAATACGAGGGTTCTGAAAATGTAAAAAATTATTTGATTCCGAGGCGTTGGCCTGAAGGGCATTTTGGTCATTTTACCTAATTTCACGCCGTAGCTTTGAATTAAATAGTAGAATCATTTGCTTGAGATGTTATTTACAATGTGTGATTTAATTGAATAGATTTGGGCCATTTGGAGTCGAGTACTCGTGGCAAGAACGTGGTTGCTAGTTGATTTTAGCCGGTTCGAGGTAAGTATCTTGCCTAACCTTGTGTGGGGGACTTCCCCTTAGGATTTGAGTCTTCTTTGTTGATTGTATTCCTTGTACGCGAGGAGACGAGTGCGTGCTAGGATTTATTTGTGGAAAATTGTCCCTTTTAGGCTCTTAGATCCTTGTAGTCACCGAATATAAAGTTGTTCTTGATACGATTGAGTTCCCTGTTATTAGCTTCACCTTTACATGTCTTACTTGGAATTTATTTGCCCCTTTTTGGCTTATTCTTGTTGCCTAATTGACCTTTACTTGTTTCACTGTAGACATTACCCTTCTATAGTCACATTATCATTCCTAACTGCTTGTCTTTATTTGGAAAGCATTATTTCTATCTCTCGTGTAATTAATTGGTCTTAATTGGAAAGAAGTTAGATATCCTATATTCAGTTGATACTTCCTTAATTGTAATTATTTGATTCATGTTAACTTCCTTGTTGTTGAACTTAGTATTATGGAATCGTTGTTTCATATTATTTCTCCCTTGTTGAGTTGTTCTTATTGCGCTTAGTATTTCTCTGTTACGGTTATTCCTTGTGAGTTAGTTGTACCGTCTTTTGGTGAACGGAAATACCTGAGTTGATTCTCTTGCCTTGATCCTGTATATATTGTCGTTTGTTGTGTTGTACTTGAGATTGTGACGCACGAGGTTTCTGCCGTGCGGTTGTTGATACTGTGATGCACGAGGTTTCTGCCGTGCGGTTGTTGATACTATGATGCACGAGGTTTCTGCCGTGCGGTTCTTGATACTGTGATGCACGAGGTTTCTGCCGTGCAATTGTGAATATTGTGATGCACGAGGTCTTTGCCATGCTGTTGTTTTTATTGATGTTTTGCACATGCGGCATAATAAGGCGGGATATGTTATATGCTTATATGTGGGTTGCGCATGTGGCGGAATAGGGAGGGAACATTGTGATGCACGTGTGGCGAAATAAGGCGGTGCTTATTATGTTATTAATTGCACACGTGGCGAAATAAGGTGGGCTATGTCAGGGGATGATTGTGGAGAATTGTGACGGCCTGTGGAGGCATTCCTATTTGTTTAATAATGTGATTGTGGGTTGCTTACCGGTATGAGCTTTATCGCTTGGAAGTTGTGAGGAAATATACGCACGTGCAGTCCGTTCTCCTTTTCTATGTTTACTAGCTGTAGA
>NW_017671271.1:241167-317122 GCF_001879085.1 Nicotiana attenuata | reverse complement strand
GTGGTGCACTGAAAGACTGCTGATCAGAATAATGCGGCTGAGAACCACTACCGCCTGAAGTACCATGAGAGACCTGGAGAGTTGACTGAAAGAGCCTCGGAGGATGGCCTCTACCATAAGAATCTCTACCTCCAGACGAGGTACCACTGAATCTACCTGCATGACGGGGCCTCTTATCTAACCCATGACCACCTCCCCGTGCAAGAGCTATCTCAACTCTATGGGCCGCATTGGCTGCCTCTTGAAAAGAAATCTCACTCCCGACTCCCATAGCCATCTGGAGACGGATCGGCTGAATCAATCCCTCAATAAACCTCCGCACCTTCTCTCTCTCGGTGGGGAGTATAACAATAGCATGGCGAGCTAGATCAATGAACCGGGTCTCATACTGTGTGACTGTCATAGAGCCCTGCTGAAGGCGCTCAAACTGCCTGCGAAGAGCATCTCGCTGAGTAACGGGGAGAAACTTCTCCAAGAACAACTATACAAACTGGTCCCAAGTCAGAGATGGCGACCCTGCTGGCCTGGCTAAACAATAGTCCCTCCACCAAGTCTTGGCGGATCCAGATAGACGAAAGGTGGCAAAGTCGACCCCATTGGTCTCCACAATACCCATAGTCCGAAGAACCTCATGGCAGCTATATAAGAAATCCTGGGGGTCCTCTGAAGAAGCACCGCTGAATGTGATGTGAAGAGCTTGGTGAACCTATCCAGCCTCCACAAAGCATCTGCGGACATAGCCGCTCCATCGCCGGTCTGAGTTATTATACCCGGATGAACTGCCACAGCTGGCTGAACCACTGAAACCTGAGCCTGGGGAGCTACCTACTCCGGAGTACGTGTAGTAGGAGTCTGAACTCCTCCTCCAACCTGAGAGGTGGCTGGTGCTACTGGAAGCAAACCCGCTCAAGAGACGCTCTCCATAAAGCCTACCAGCCTGACCAAAGCGTCCTGAAGAACTGGGGTGGCTATAAACCCCTCTGGGACTTGAGATGGGCCCACCAGAGCTGCTGGGGCTGGAACCTCGTCGTCATAATCAACATGAGGCTCCACCTCTGGGGCTGCTGCTCGGGGCTGAGCTCTGCCCCTGCCCCGGCCTCTGGCACGGCCTCGGCCTCGCCCTCTACCTCTCGTAGGAGCTGCTGCTAGGGGCTCGGGCTGCTGCGTGGTAGAAAAGAAAGCACGTGTTCTCGCCATCTGCGAAAGAACAGAGTAGAGAGACAATCAATATTTGAGAAACAGAATCGCACGACAAGAAAGAACAAAAAAGAAATTTTCCTAACTCTGTAGCCTCTGGGGGATAAATACAGACGTCTCCGTACCGATCCCTCAGACCCTACCGAGGTTGTCCGTGAGTTGTGAGACCTATGTAATCTAGTGCTCTGATACCAACTTGTCACGACCCGGATTTCCCACCCTCGGGAGTCGTGATGGCGCCTACTATTAGGAGCTAGGCAAGCCAATTAGTTATTATCTCTTTTAGCAAACCTCGACATTAATAAAAACAACGAAACATTTAATAGAAAAGCGGAAGTCTTAAATATAAATAAACTGATAGCAACGCGGAAGTTCAATACAACTCTACCCAAGGACTGGAGTCACAAACTCACGAACGTCTAGCGAATGCTAAATACAATGTCTGAATAAAAACATAATTCTGTTTGTTCCGGTACAAAGGATAACAAACTAAAGTAAAGATAGAAGAGACTCCGGGCCATGCGGACGCCAGCAAGGCTACCTCGGGATCTCTGGACTGAAGTCAGCTCCCAAAACTCCTACTGTTGTCCAAAAGTTGCTCCGACACCGTGATCTGTGCAAAAAGATGCACAGAGTGTAGCATCAGCACAACCGACCCCGTGTGCTGGTAAGTGCCTGGCCTAACCCCGACGAAGTAGTGACGAGGCTAGACCGGACTACTAAACAAACCTGTGCTGTTCAATATATATATGTATGCAATATAAAGGTATACAGAAATTAACCAATCAAGGGGGAGCATGCTGTAGGGGCGTAACAGTTCAGGTATAAAATCAATAATTAAGGAATGAAACAGTACAACTATAATATCAACGAGAGTAGGAAATCAACAGTTGCACGGCACCACCCTTCGTGCTTTTACTCGCATTCTCACCCAAACAATCATATATAGTGCACGGCATCACCCTTCGTGCTTTACCTCACAAAATGATGGCACGGAATGATCCTTCGTGCATAAGCACTCATATCATGGCACGGAATATTCCTTCGTGCAATAGTAATCAAATCAGGGCACGGAATGTTCCTTCGTGCATTAATAATCAGATTAGGGCTGTTCCTTCGTGCATTAATAATCAAAACATGGCACGGAATGTTCCTTCGTGCATTAACATATTCTCAACACAAGTCGTGCACAGCATCAACCTTCGTGCTTTATCACTCTTCCTCACCCAAACAACAATCACAACCAATGGGGCGAGGGGATAGACAAACAGTAATAGAAGTCCCGGCAAGGGAAACACAAGTAAACAGCTAAATCCCGGCAAGGGAGCAACAATAATAACTTTCACATCCCGGCAAGGGAGGTAATCAATATACGAATAGGGCCCGGCAAGGGAATAATCACATTTCTTTCTCTTTCTTTCTTTTCTTACTCAATAATTACTTTATCATTCGAGCCAACGCTCCAAAGAGTTCACAAATCATAATTCTTTCTCATACTCTTCACATTATATAGAGTTCATCAATTACACGAGGAAGAGTAGCAACAAAATAGGAATAAACACAATATACGGACTCATGGTCATGCTAGACACCAGTGTATAGATACTCGTCATCATGCCTATACACCGTACTCGATCAATTAGAAATAGCAAACAAGACTCAACTCCTATTCCCTCAAGCTAGGGTTAAACCAAACACTTACCTCAACTTCCACAGCTAAATCAATCCACAACGACCGCCTTCCCTCTCGAATTCGGCTCCAACTCAATCAAATCTATGAAATAACGACTTTACAACATCAATATAAGCTAAACAAATCAAACCCAATGCCTAAATATAGATTTCCAACCTTTCTTCCAAAAATTCCAAAATTGACCCCGGGCCCGCTTGGTCGAAACACGAGGTTCGGGCCAAATTCCACCCATTCCCCCACGAGCCCGGATATATAATTTGTTTCCAAATTCGACCCCAAAACGAGGTCTAAATCAAAGAAAATTGAAAAGCCCTAACTCTACCCATTTCCCCCAATTTCAACCCTAGATTACATGATTTAGGCTTAGAAACTCACTAATTAATGAGAGAAAATGAAGGAAATAGGTGGGAAATTACTAACCCAAATGGTCTTGAAGAATGGGGGCTTCAATGGACTCCTAGAGCTTGGGGAAAAAGAGAGCTCGTGAAAATTTTTGGAACTAACCCGTCACTGTTCTGTTTTTGAAGCATTAAATGACTGGGCAAAAATGCCCTATGCGTTCGCGACACAGGGGTCGCGTTCGCGAAGAGGGGGGAGCTGGCAAGCATCGCGTTCGCGAGAGGGGGATGCGAACGCGTAGGGTAAAATACTGGGGTCCAGGGAATTGGCCTATGCGAACGCGATAGGGGATACGCGAACGCATTGAATGAAAGACTGGAACTACGCGAACGCATGAAGGCCTTGCGGACGCGAAGAGGAAGTTGCTGGGCTCCTGATATTGGCTTACGCGATCGCGATGGTGGTGACGCGAACCCGAAGAAGAAAAACACTGAAGCTATGCGAACGCGAGGGTGGAGTGCGAACGCGAAGAAGGAATAAATTGTGCACCAACAGCAGATTTTTCTGCAATTTTCCTAACTCTAAAACCATCCCGAACACCTCCGAAAACACTCCCGGGCCCTCGGGTCTCCTAACCACTCACACACACTAACTCAACAACATCCTACGAACTTACCCGTGCGATCAAATCGCCAAATTAACGTCAAAAACAATGAATCAAACCTCAAAATCATCACTTTTTCATCAAACTTCATAAGCTATCATTTTTAGAGATTTAGGTCCGAAACACGTCAAATGACGTCCGATTTCAACCAAATTTCACAGAAAGCGCTTAAACAACATATAAGACTTGTACCGGGCGCCGGAACCAAAATACGGGCCCGATCCCAACACGTTCTAATCAATTTCTTTTTCAAATTTTCATATTAATTTCAGAAAAACAATTTCTTTTAAAAATTCACTTCTCGGGCTCAGAACCTCGGATTTCGATTCCGGGCATACGCCGGAGTCCCATATTTTTATACGGACCCTCCGGGACCGTCCAATCACGGGTCCGGATCGTTTACCCAAAATGTTGACCAAAGTCAACTTTAATCATATTAATATGAAATTCATCATTTTTCACACAGAATTCATATTTAAGCTTTCCGGCTACGCGCCCGGATTGCACACGCAAATCGAGGCGACTAAAAATGAGGTTTTCAAGGCCTCGGAAGTACGGAGTGAGTGAGAAAACAGGTAATGACCCTTTGGGTCGTCACATATTTAGTGTCATTTTTTAATATTATAAAAATAACAAATAAATAATATTATTTGCGTAGGAAAGTGGTTCAACTATAATATTATAGAAATCATAAATTACCATTAAAAATTCATCATTGATTAATACCATCATGTTTAACTATTTATCTTTAATTAATACCGTGACTTTTAACTATTTATCTTTCTATATTGCACTTATTTAGAATTCAAGTAGTAATTGGTTTATGATATAAAGAAAATAGCACATTCACAATTCCGTCTGCGTTATTTAATTTCAAGAGTATATTAACAAGTAATACATTGTTTTTCTAATTTTAAAATACTAAACATTAAAAATACTAACATGGAAGGTATTATAGTTATATAAGGTAAAGTCTTAATTATTTAAATTTGTGATAATGAACGAATAGTGTTAAAAAGATTCTAAAAGCCCTTAGTATTTAATTTTTACTATTAGTTTTTAATTCTTGAGATTAGAACACTATTATTCTAATAAATATAGACTTAGTAAATAAAATCTTATGTGATTAAAAAGTCTTATTTGTCAGGAAAGTAACTAAATAACTATTTTGTTTAGCGTAAAATTTAATTTAATGAATATAAAAGTCGACGAGATACTTTTAATTGGTAAGAATAATTCTTCAATGATCAAAAACTTAGTAAGAACATTACTATGCAGTGTTATTATGATTTATTTTAACAAAAAAAAATGTAAACAAATAGAAACATGGAAAGTTCAAGTTATAAGTGATTTTGGCCAAACAAAATCAAATACTCCTGGTAGAAAGGATATTTGAAACGTTAATCTATTTTCGGCCTCTTCTATTATTTATTTTTTTCCCGGTATCATAATTACAGTGAATCACTTATATAAGGTAAACTCTACATTGATTTTTAAAATTTCCTTATTTTTCATAGTTTAAATAAGAAGAGATATAATAAATAGAATTCTAGTTGATGTAAAAGTCCTAAATATTAGGAAGATAAGTAAAATGACAAATTTTTTTTTGGTAATTAACTTGTTGTATTAATCACCAAAGATCAAGCTTTACATATCCATAGTCCAGCATAAACTCAGCTGACTATCTCATTATCCTCTAATGTACTTAGATATGACATAACTGTGTTAAGCTACTCTACTATAAAAAAATTGCTGCATTTGCTTTCTAGCTCTAGGAATTACTCTAACATTACAGATATAAGCTATTTCTCTTGCTAAGACTTCACTGCTGCGGTTAGGGGTGTACATAGGCTGGGTTGGTTCGGATTTTGTAATTACCAAACCAAACCAAGTGTGTTGGGTTACTAAATCTAAAAACCAAACCAAACCAATAAAACTCGGGTTTTTCAATCTCGGTTTTTCTCGGGTTTTCGGGTTATTCGGGTTTTTTCGGATTCTTTTTCCCGGTAAAATCTACGTAGGACAACATATAACTTGTGCTCAAAATATTTCTTTAATCCTAGTAAGATACAACTATATAAGGTATTTTTCAAGAAAATAATACAAAATATGAGAAGTGTCATGGCATTATTCTAAATAATTCAACAATAAAGACAATAACATTATGTAATATAAATATCGCTAATTAAAAAGCCATAATAAAAATAAACATAACTAAAAAGTACTAAGTCATGCTAAAATAAGTAGACTAATAAGGGAGAAATTACGTGATTAAACGCTAAAGAAAAAATAAAAATAGGTTATGCATTTTTATCTTAATTATTACAAAAAAAAAAATAGATATTCAATACATTGTCGTTCGTAGTATTGAATTGAATGTTGTTAGCATTAATATTGATTTGATTTTGGTTTGGGCTTTTGTTAGCATTGTTTAAGTTACTAATATTAATGGCTATAAAACTTATTGGAACATTCAAAAGTTCTAAGTCCAACCTTGAAATAATACCTTAAAAGATAAAATTATGAAAAAGTTTAAGAATATTTATAAATTACATCACAATAAGTATATTTATATATTAAATATATCTAAACTTTCTATATGTAATGTCGGGTTGGTTTGGTTTCGGTTTGACTTTCTTTAGTTAAAACAAAACCAAACCAATCATGGTCGGGTTTTTTTTCCACCACCAAACCAAATCAAACCAAACCATAGTCGGGTTTTTTTCTCGGTTTGACTCGGATTATCGGGTTGGTACGGTTTGTCGGTTTCCTTTGTACACCCCTAGCTGCGGTATCTCTGCTCAAATATACGTGTATTCCTTTCCATCCATACTGCATAGGAGACTTCAGTGATCACCAATCTGAAATTGCTGGCCCTACTTGATTTCCCTTTGGCTTTGTTGATGATCCATTGAAGATGTTGTTCCCAATTATGATTATTTGACTGATCTTCTTGAATCCATTTCATTATTTGTTCCCACAACTTTGTTGTATAAGAGCATAGCAGAAATAGATGATCTCTTATCTCTGCATGTCCTTGGCACAGAACACACTGTTGGCTAATGTTCAATCCCCAGTTGACTAATCTATCCTTGGTTGGTGATCTTCCTTGTAGCAATAACCGTAGGTTAAACACAGCTTTTGGTCGAGCAGAATTCTGGAAAAGCAGGTTCTTCCAACTTACTCTTGGTAGATCTCCTAAGAGCTGTAGGTATAGCTGTCTGATGGTGCACCTGTGATCATTTGAACTTTGAGCTTGTTGTAGGATATCTCTTGAAGCAATTATTCTCCTGACCATCCAACTAGCCTGTTTTGGGATTGGCATATCCTCCAGCTGTTGTTGTTTCACATAAAAGGCATTGATCCATCTGATCCAAAGCTTATCTTCTTTATGAGCTAAATCCCAGCACACTTTTGCAATTGCTGCCTTATTCCATAGAAGAAGGTTGATGAGGTTCAGTCCACCAGCAGATTTGGGAGTACACATTCTTTCCCAAGAAACATAAGCTTTCTTAGTGATAGTGTTGCCGCCAGACCATATATAGCTTCTGCATATAGCTTCAATCATCTTCAGCACTTTAACTGGAATGATGAACAACTGAGCCCAGTATGATTGAATGCCAAAAATCACAGATTGAATTAGTTGCACTCAACTAGCATATGATAACTTCTTAGCAGTCCATGAAGAGATCTTAGCTGTAATTTTCTCAATTAAAGGTTGCCATTGGATCAAAGCAATTTTCTTAGTGGAAAGGGGAATGCCTAAGTATTTGAATGGTAGCTCTCCTTGTACAAATACAAGGTGATCTACAATCTGTTTCTTCACTTCCTGTTTCACTCCACCAAAATAAACTGAGCTTTTACCTAGGTTAGCCTGTAATCCTGAAGCTTCAGAAAATTGAGAGAAGTACTGGTACATAGCAGCAATAGAAGCTAGGTCACCTCTGGCAAATAGCAGGAGGTCATCAGCAAAACTCATGTGAGTGATGCCCAGTTTTTTGCATCTGGGGTGGTAATGGAATGTGGCCTCTTTCCCCAACTCAGCAAGTGATTTACTCAAATATTCCATTACTATTGCAAACAAGAAAGGAGAGATAGGATATCCTTGTGTAAGTCCCCTAGCAACTTCAAAAGGCTCTGTAGGTTCTCCATTTATAAGAACAGTATAACTAACTGTTTTGATACACTCCATAGTCCAATTAATGAATCTGGTAGGAAAGCCAATTTCCTCCATCACCTGTTGTAGAAAAATCCATTCTACTGAATCATATGCTTTCTGGAGGTCAATTTTAATCATGCATCTGGGGGATATATGGGTTCTAGTATAGGATTTGACTAATTCATGAGCCAGGATTATATTATCAGATATTTTCTTGCCAGGAATAAAACCAGCTTGGGCTTCACATATTATGCTTGGCATGATCTTTTGAAGCCTAGTAGCTAGGATTTTAGATATTATTTTATACATCACTGAGCAACAGGCAATTGGTCTATACTCCTTGACTGTGGTAGGCTTGGAGACTTTAGGTATTAGAGTGATGGTGGAGCAATTTACTGGTTTATACATCTTGGCAGTTAGAAAGAATTCCTTGACAGCTTCTTTAACTTGGCTGCTGATGATATTCCAGGTTTTCTTGAAAAAAACCAGCATTGTAGCCATCAATTCCTAGAGCTTTGTCATCTCCAATGGCTTTGAGACTCTCCAAAATTTCTAGATCAGTTACTTCTACACAGAGATCCATTCTTTGTTGCTGGGATAGTGTGGGACCATTAGCCATATACAATCTATTTATAGCAGGAAGGGACTTAGCTGCTGAGCCCATAAGCGCCTTGTAGAATCCCAAAATCTCCCTTTTTATATATGCAGGATCAGTTACTCTATCACTTAAACCATTTGTAATTTCTGTCATCTGCTTTCTTTGTGATCTTGCCTTCATAACTACAGTGAAATACTTAGTATTAGAATCTCCAAGTTGAATCCATTTTGCTCTTGCTTTCTACTGCATCACACTTTCTTCAATTAAAGACCACCTTTCTAGTTTGAGTACTGTCTCTTTTTCTTTCTGTAATAAGGCATCAGAGTAAGAATTTGCAAGTTGTTCTTGAACTTCCTTCAACTCCAGTCTGGATTGATCAATCTTCTGAGTAATGCCCTTGAACTCCTTAGCATTCAAAGCCTTTAGAGGGGCTTTTAATGCTTTAAGCTTAGACCATACTGCTTTCATAGATCCAGATTTATTTATAGAGTTCCAAATGGATGCCACAATCTGATGAAAATCATCATGATCAACCCATGCATTAAAGAATCTAAAAGGAACCTTTCCTTTCCAAGAAGAAGCTGCTAGGATCAGTATCATAGGATTATGATCAGAGATTTGAGGTAGATCATAAGTTGTCTCCACATGTCCCCAAGTCATCATCCACTCATAGTTGCCAAAAACTCTGTCCAATCTGCTACATATTTTATCTGCTCCAGGTTGCTTATTTGTCCAAGTATAATAATCTCCCTTCCAAGGTAGTTCTGATAGACCTGCTTGCTGAATACAGTAACCAAATTCTTGAATCTCTGAATAATTAACTGGATTACATGATTGTCTATCATTGGGATATAATATAGCATTAAAATCCCCTGCAACTAACCAAGCATCTGTGATAGTTGTTGAACATTGTTACAGATTATCCCATAGTGATCTTCTTTGGTCTATCCCATTGAAACCATAAACAACAGTGAGGTAGCATGTTATATCCCCCCATATACTTCTAACTAGGCAATGAATCATTTGAGGATCATCATGAAGTCCAGTAACAGTAAGCAGATTTGCATCCCATAATCCATATTCTCCCATTTCTAGCTTCATTATAGTTAGCTAGCATGCCCCATCCAGGAACCAGGAACTTAGAAATTCTATGAGCATTATCCTCTTTAACCTTAGTTTCTACTAATCCTACTAGCTTTATTTTATTGCTTCTAATATACTCCCTAACTTCCTTCTGTTTATACCTTTTATTTACACCTCTAATATTCCAGAACAACCACTTCATTGCTGATTACTTGGTCCACCTCTATCCCCAGGTGGCACTTCATACTTGCCATTAGACACAGCTTCAAATCTATTGCTCACAGGAATGGGTGATAAGGGAGGAAAGTTAATGAGATTCCATTCTGGGCTTTGTACTTTTTTCCCTTTGTCTTCCTGCTTTTCATCAACTGGGACCGGACTTGGTAGATCATTGCTCACCTTAGGGCTCTGAATTTCAGTTATCTTATTTACAATATCATGTTGTGATGCAGATGATGTAGCTTCTCTTTGAAAAGGTGCTACAGGTACCGGGGCCTTGGTTCTCCATTCCTGTGTAACTTTAGCTTTCTTCAATTGGTTAGGTTGTTGTGTAACTGGTCTCACTTGGGTTGAACACCTGTGGCCTACAACTTGACATTTCTCACAAAAGGCAGGTTTCCAATCATAAATAACATCTTGTAAGAATTTGTTCCCATTTGGGTCCATCACCCATATTTCACTTGGCAGCTCTTTAGTGACATTAATTTCTATAAGCATCCGAGCATAGGAGACTCTAGTTTGTTTAGTTGTGCACTCATCAGCAAAAATAGGCCTCCCTAATACACTGACTATCCTGCTCAATGATCTCATTCCCAAACAAGACATAGGAAGCTTGGGAAACTTAGCCCATAGTGGAATAACAGTAGGGAATTCCTCAGTAAAATCAAAATCAGGGGTCCATGGTTTCAGAATTATAGGTCTGTTAGCTATGGAATAAGGTCCAGCACAAAGGATTTCATGAGCATCTTCCATAGTTTTGAATCTGATTATGAAATAACCTTCATCATGATAGAATAGATCTGGTTCTGGTATATGTGACCAGTGCAAGTTAATATATCTCTTCATCACATTATATCCTGGCCCGTCTCCTAAAATGCAAGCAATCAACGCACATTTCCACTTGTTCTCTTCCTCTTCCACCTCTAATTTGTTTAATTGAACTATAGGCTGCCCATCTACAATTAGCGGTGGAATGTAGTCTAGTGACATACCATTTGTTGCAGATCTGTTCTTCTGAAAGAGGTTTGCCCATGAATGTTTAGATTCTTCTGTTGTTTTATTTATGACCACTGGTTCCACTGTTCTCCTGTTGAGTGAACTTGGTTCTGCACTGGATTTTGCATGGTAATTGTTCCATTGGTTGCAACTTTCGCCGGATCTGGTATTGTTCCAATCGGAGCTAGAGAAGCTAGATCCAGCTTCTTTGAGACAGTAGATTGGTGTGATGTTGAGCCAATTGAAACATGCAGTTCCTCCGGTTGATGGATCTATGCTCCGAACTGTATTTGGAGGAGTGGTTACTGGAGCTAATTTCTCCATTACTGGTTGCTTAACTGTTGCTAGTAGGTTCTCAATTGCTGCTAGTGGATGTTTACGCGGTCGTCCTCTACCTCTGCCTCTTCCTCTCGCCATGGCTACAAGCTCAGCGTACGTTTAACTAACGTGCGCCGAGAGCATTTTGAGAAGTTTCTAAAAATGGTACTAGGGTTAATACAACTACATTTGATTACATTATTTAGAGCACTTTTAAAAAAACGGTAAAGTGAAAATGGATTCTTAAATCATGAGAATTTGAAGTATATAAAAAAAAAATGGATACATTCATAATAACAGTTGCGGTAAGACAAAAAACACATTCATGTATTCTAATCAAAAAGGTTGTGTAAAACCATGATCGTTTCAGAATAAGCTGAAAATACACTCTGTAAAATAGAAAACTATTCTATAACTATCTTCACAGATATATCCGATTCTGTGGTTTTCCTACGATCTTTGCCGGCGATTCATTGTTGCTTATCGTATCGGAGTCTAACTTCCGCATAGCATAGTCCAAAGGAGGGCACCATATCTTAGCTAGAGCAAATTAGGATCAAAAGTTGTTTGCGGAACCAATCCACAAGTGCTCAAATACTCTGCATATGCTGCGACACATAACCCACAATCCCTGAAAAAAGTAGATGGACAACAGTTAAATACAATGCATATATATATATNTATATGCACTAATTTAGTACATGTAATCAATTATATAATAAAATAATACAATAACATATATATATATATATATATATGTATATATATATATATATATATATATATATATATATGATTATAAATGATATAAGAATTAAAAAAAGGATTGAATGCATACATGCTCCCAGATCTTTGTGGCACATTCGGAACACACACAACATTAAAAGTGTCAGTTTCTGCCTTGTCATTGTATGATGGTTCCCGGGATCAATCTATACCTTGCTTGTCTCTTTCAAAACTACTAATCAATAGAAGTCAAGCTTAGCAAGCTTGGAAATACAGATGAATACAGTTAGATTGGTACATTACTTCAATTATTTTTAATGTAGGTTGTTATGAGTTCAAATACATATAAATACATGTATAGATGAAATACATTATTTTCGTTGTATACAAATTACGGTACATACAAAATAGTGAATACATGAATAAGAAGTCATGAATACATCAAAATACACTGGTTATGACAAAAAAATAACTTTGAGTTATGCCAATAATGATAGAATTGTTGGCGTGTTTAAAATTGTTGTTGTATGAACTCAAATACATATAAATACATCTAAATATAAAAAATAAAAATTATTGTACAAACTAAAATCAGTGTATGCGGCTCAAATACATATAAATACATCTACAGATACCTTGTCCTTCCGTGTTTCCGAGCTACTTCCTTTAGAAACCTCTTTTTTCTTGCTCTCATAAGCAACATCGATAAGTTTTCTTCTCTTTTCTACATTTAAGTTTTGTACAGAAACTTGAGGAACATTAGGAACTGTTGAGTTTTTTGAAGATTTCTCATCTCGACCTTGTTTCATAGGGTCATTGGGTATTTTTGTTCGTCTTTCTGCTTCCATAGTTGCTGGTGAACCTGTAAATACGGGTTCCTCTCGAGTAATTTACAAATCAAAAGATGACCCATCAGAATTGAGTGCTTTAGTGGGTATATCTCATGTAACCCTCGTCGGAGTTGTTGATCGGCCATTGAAGACGATATTTGAAGTATTCTGCTGAAAACCTAACAATGGTGAGAGTTAAAATATAAAAAAAAGTGAAGAGAAATTGAAGAAGCCTGAACCGGCCAAAAACTATAACACTCACCACGAATTTTTGGAGCAAAAATATCGAGTGTGAGAGAGAATCGTGCTTAAACAATCAGCACAATCTTGCTGTGAGAGAGAGAAATTTTGAGAGAGAAACGTTGATCGTCAAAATTTTGAGAGAGAATAACTGAAAGAAAGAGCGAGAAAAACATAAATAGCATGTTTAACGCCTTAACGGTAGTGTATACCATAAATATCTATTTTGCTATAAAAAATAAAAGGTAGCTATAGAAAATAATATTTAAAATAGTTTTGGTTTATAATAAATAGGGTGTATACACTTGCTATAGGAGGTAAAATTTCCTTCACTTTATAATGAGTTGTCCTTATTGAACTTAAAGAAAGCTAGTAAAAGAGAGTGAGCTTGCACACGTGAAAAATTCCCTTGAAGGCAAAAATGCTAGATCTGCCCCCTTGCACGAGATACACAGTGCCTATTCAAATTTGATTTTATTCGATAAGTTGTTTATGTTCTACCTTTTTTTCTTTATTAATATGATCATACTTTTTTCAACAAATTAAACTACTAGCCAATTAACCATTGGTTAGGGGCGGAAAATAATGGTGTCTTAGATTTTTTTTATTCTTTCATTTATTTATTTGTACTTATTTAGCCATCAAGAGATATCGTGCGACGATTGTGATCATTTCATCCTTAATAGGTGTTTCAGATACGGATATTGCGATTTTTTTTTTGTAGAGAACGTGTTATCTAATAGTGAGCCTATCCGATGCGAATCCAAATTAGTTAAAAAAATATTTTCAAATATGTAAACTCATTTTGTGAAGTGTACTCCTTGAGCTCAAATTTCTCTTTCTTTCGCTTGTGTTTGTTCATGGTGATTGATTAATAATCGCTTGTTTTTAATTAACTGATATGGTATCAGAGCAAGATTGATCCCTATTCTTCAATAAGGGTACTTCCTCTCACATTTTCTTCAAGTTTATTTTGTTTTATAATGTGACTTTTTGTTCCTCACTTTGATTTTAGGGTTATTTAAAAAGAATGAGGAGGAAATAATTTAAAAAATAGACTAAATGTTGTCTTGTGGAAGAATGACAATGTTGTTTTAAGATAGAAATATTAATTAATTTCCTTTACAGGGAAAAGAAAATTGACATATCAATTTTAAACGATAGATCTTTGAATATTGTGTCATGACCCATTAGAAGGAAAAAATAATAATATAAAATAAATAGAAGTATAACTTTTTGCCTAACTTCTCTCTAGTGGTTAGTCGAACTTATTAATTGATAAATCCATGTAGCTTCTTTTCTTCATGGTGTGTCATATATATATATATAAAAAATTCTTGTTTTTCTTCCCTACAAAAGGACACATAAGAGAATTAGCTTATGAAGTTTTTTAATTTTGTTTCCAAGACATCAAAATAGACTTATGACCAATTTCCTTGATTGTAATTTCTACTCGCGTAATAGACACACACCCTTATGTCTTTTTCCTCGATTTAGTTATAATATGGATATCAGAACTTAAGATCAAGATTATTTTGTTAAATTGAAGAAATGCTAAAAGTTTTCAGTAAACTTTTTGTGGGAATTATTTGTTTAAGATTTTGTCATGACACGTCTATTTTCATAATCAACTGGTTCCAGAATTTTTATTAATGTATCCATAGCAATATAAGTTATTGAAATTTTGCTACAATTTTATGATTTTTATCCAAAAAATTACGAATTCTAAGATTTCTGGAGATCACTTGTTTCTAGTTATAAAATATGTGCATAATATTTTCAAGATACCCTCGTTTAGTGCTTTTCTTGGATATAATTACCCATAAAATGGATTAAAGACGAATGTGGTATGAATCTTTGATGTTTTTGTTGAGATTGATGAAAGTTATGCTTGTTAAGTATTTGTATCCTTTATTTAAAGTCAATATATCCTTTGATAACATTAATGAGTCATACGTAAATAAGTCAGTGAATTATAGGAAAGACCCTCATAAGACGTGATCTTCAATATTTAGCCCGCTTAAATTTTTTTTTTTTGTTGAAAAATAACCTCCGCCTAAGAAAATTCTTTTGAAAAACTTTTGTTGTACATTGAGCATTAGTTTTGGGCTTGAATTAGTTTTGCTTATCAACTGGGGTTCGTGATACTTCAATAAGTCAGAGATAGTGAGCCTGCTTAATTGGCCACAAATTATGTCTCGCAACCAAAAGTTCCATATGTTGCTCAATTGTTCATAAATTATGACAAACGAGCAAGAGTTGTTACTATTCATTCTACATATCATGTTAAATTGGTCACAAGTTATTCTGCGTTGGCAAAAGTTATTTATATTGTTCAATTGTTACAACTTTTTCCTCCATTTTAAAAATGAGTCATTCTTGTAATCCACAAAATAATGTTCTATTTTTTTAACTCAAGATCTATGTTGTTAAATTATTGTTGAAAATAATAATTTAATTTATCATTATTAATTTAAATAAAAGTAGGTTAGTCAATACAATTGAAAATACTGCCCAATAGACAAATTTATTGAAATATTTCCAACTTCTACCTTAGTTAATGCGCATATTTGAAGTTTAGAACTAGAAAATATGTCTGATGGGCAAAATGAGTTTTTGCCCAACGATTTTTAAAGTTAAGGTCACTTTTTTAAATTTTTTGCTAAGCAGTGATAAAATCTCAAACCATTCCTTATAGTATTTTATTGAGAAAACTATATTGTATAGCCGTTTCAAAAAATAGTAGCTGGCAAATATGTTTTATATATGTATATTTTATATATAACCAGTATACACTTTTATATATTTGGCTAGCGAATAATGAATATAATTATTTTTGACCGACCGTGAAATTTATAACTTGCCCTATTTGGAAACTTACTATGTAATTGAGTTTGGTTGTAATTAGGTGTAATTGAGGGGTATAACTACACTCTCCGATTCTCAAGAGGGAGCTGAGATAATTACAAGGTTATTTTTTGATTCTCTTTTCTTTTAATTTACTTTTTATTTTTACTCTTTTTAAAAAAAAATTAACTTTTAAAAAATCAAATATTATTCTTTTTGCATTATTTATCTTTTATTTTCTTATTTTTCATTTCCCAACCTTTACTTCACGTATTTATTTCTCATATTTTATTTACTTTTAATTATTTTTATATTTTTTATTGCGCTTAGCTATGTTATTATTCTAATTCTTAAAAAAATTATACCTTAGAATCTTACAAAGAATAAGTCAACCGCAAACTTAACTTATAATGAGTGATGTCACTAAATTTGATAACTACGTTGAAATGATAGACTACTTTTTAGTATTTAAATAATATTCTCAATTTTCAACCTTTATTTTTTTTTTGATTCCATGTATTGCTCATTTTTTTTTTCTTTATTTTCTTCATTTAGCATAATTGTATATTCTAGTTTTGAAACTACACCTACTAATATTAGAAACAATGAGTCACTTGGCAAAAAATGAGTAATGTCATTAAGGTAAAATCTCATTGCTGAATGAGATTATAGACTTATGTTTTCCTTTTTCTTTGATTAAATTTACTTAAGTTATGTTGAAACTTATTTTTTGTGATGTTGTAATTTTACATAAGAGTATTATGTTAGTTCTTTGGATTTTGGTGCTTGCTATTTGCGGATGACATAGTCCTGATTGATGAGACGCGAGGCGGCATTAACGAGAGGCTGGAGGTCTGGAGACATAACCTGGAGTCTAAAGGCTTCAAGTTGAGCAGGACCAAGACAGAATACTTGGAGTGTAAGTTTAGCGGTATAACCTAGGAGGTGGACGGGGATGTAGAACTCGATACGCAAGTCATTTCCAAGAGAGAGAGTTTCAAGTATCTGGGATCTATAATTCAGAAGGATGGGGAGATAGATGAGGATGTCACACACCGTATCGGAGAAGTGGAGGCTCGCTTCCGGTGTCTTGTGTGATAAGAATGTGCCGTTGAGACTTAAGGGTAAGTTCTACAAGGTAGTGGTTATATCGACTATGTAGTATGGGGCAGAGTGTTGGCTAGTCAAAAACTCCCATGTCCAGCAGATGAAGGTAGCGGAAATGAGGATGTTGAGATGGATGTGTCATACTAGGTTGGATAGAATTAGGAATGAAGTTATTCGAGATAAGGTGGGAGTGGCCCCTGTGGAGGCAAAGATGCGTAAGGCAAGGTTGAGATGGTTCGGGCATGTTAAGAGGAGAAGCGCAGATGCCCCTGTCAGGAGATGTGAGAGGTTGGCCTTAGGAGGTGAGAGGAGGGGTAGAGGTAGGCCTAAGAAGTCTTGGGGAGAGGTGATCAGGCGGGACATGGCGCAACTTGAGCTAACCGAAGACATGACTCTAGATAGAAGGGTGTGGAGGTTGAAGATTAGGGTAGAAGGTTAGTAGGTAGTCGTGCGTCTCCCATTGTCTTCTCTAGCTCAATAGTATTAGCGTTAGTATGATACCCTTTTTCCTTAGTTTGCTATATTCGCATATCTCGTTTCGTTGTTACTAGCCATTGGTATTTTCGTAATTTGCTAGCAGTACTTCGTTCATATTCTCGTCTGCTGCCTTGGAATTAGTTTTCTAAATATGTTATCTTGATACTACTGGTTATCAGTACCCCTTTCATATTATCTGTTAGTTTTCTAATTATTGTCTTGCTATTACTTACTACCAGGGCTTCTCTCACCTTCTTTAGCCGAGGGTCTATTGGAAACAGTCTCTCTGCCCTTCCAGGGTAGGGGTAAGGCTGCGTACATCCTACCCTCCCCATACCCCACTTGTGGGACCACACCGGGTTGTTGTTGTTATTGTATTTTATTTGCTTTAGTAGTATTGACTTATTAATCCAGATTGCATGCCATTTATTTATTAGTTAAAATTGATAGATTATTTTTTCGTAAAATATGTGAGTAATATTATGACATTATATTTATAAGTATAACTTTTTTTTTATCAAGCATGCAGTTCATGATGTTCTTGCAAAATATGTACTACTTTATTATTGAATTAATTAAGTAAAATATTCTAATTTACTTAATAATATTAGTTACAAAATATGATCAGTAATCAATATATTTTCAAGAAATAATATGTATCTTATATGTCAAATTTAATATTATTTATAAAGGCATATATTTGTTAATTTTTTTTAACTTTTAATTTTTGATAATTAATTTTATATTTAAAAGTTAATGTAAATATGTAATTACACATGTGCAACCAAACAATACACTTATAATTACATTATGATAAACAAACATGTCGTTATAATTACAATATTATGTAATTAGTAGGTTGTATAATTACTAGCCTACTAATTACACCAATTCGAATTATCTAGTGGCTTTCCAAATAGACCCTAAATTTAAATCGTACCAACTGTATCCGTTTCCTAGTGGGAAAATGGAGGAAGCCCAATTTAGAAAGAGAGTACAATAAATGAAGTCCAGTTTGAAATGTGTGGCCTTTCATTATCCAATTTTAGAAAGCCACATTCATGGATCCATTGAGTTAATCTGTCTACAAGTCGATGTTTAACGAGAGAGAAAGCCACATTCATGGAACCAACGACTCCAGCTCTAACTCATGAGAAAAGCGTCCCTCAGTTCAATGAGACCATTTCAAAGATTCTCACCGTTAGGAGTTTCTGCAAACTCTCACCAAAAAAGAAAAAGATTTCTCCATCCACAAACTTCTTTAAAAAGTTCATAATATGAAAAGGTTGGAATTATAGCTAAGGTAACACGATTAAGAAATATTGCATTTATTTCACCGACTTTTCAGAAACTTTTCTTTTAAACGTAATGCAAATAAAGGACCTGAAGATACGAGGTACTTCCTCCGGTCACAATAAATGATCAATTTTGTCACGACCCCAAAACTACCCAGGCCGTGATGACGCCTATCGTGATACTAGACTAGCCAATCCACTACACATAACATAAGGAACTTTTCCTATAATTCAATATTAACCGACGATTCATAAAATTACCATTTTTAGCATTTCAAGCAAGTAGAGATAAGTAAGACATCTAAACACTGCCCCAAAACTCGGAGCCATCAGTCATGAGCATCTAAAAGGAAATACAAATCTGTACTGTTCCCTTAATACAAACAAGCCTGAGAATGTACATAATAACGAAATAGGAAAGAGAAAGGCGAGGCTGCGGACGCCGTGCAGCTACCTCGCAATCTCCGAAAGGCTCCAAAGGGAACAAATCCGCTCTCACTCAGTCCTGGCACCTGAATCTGCACACAAGGTGGAGGGAGTAACGTGAGTACGCCAAACTCAGTAAGTAACAATTATAACTAAAGACTTGAGTGCAGTGATGAGCATTTAAAGATCATGTAAAGCCATATAATAAGCAACAGTGAAAATAATTTTAATCGAGTCAGAAATCTACATTCCGAATTTTTCATAAAATCTCCAGTTTTCCATTTAAAATCTCGTATAAAAAATTTGTTCAACGTTTTCATTAGAGGCTCAATGTAAAGAATAGTGAAAACAGTAGTTTCATAAAAATATCAGCCCCTCGGGCACAGTGTCACTCACAAATAAAGCCTCTCGGGCAAGCCTCTCAGTCACTCGTGACTCTACTCTCATAAGTCAATGCTCACATTCAGCACTCTCACTCAACAGGTACCATATAACAACGTTGCGGCGCGCAGCCTGATCGCAGCCAACTCCGCACTACTAATAAGTAGCAAGAGAGGGTCACAATAGCTTTTACCCGATTTTGGGTCGGGATCGAATCCACAGAGAGCTAGGATTGGAATCGAGTATCTATCTAGTTTAGGATTGCGTATGTGCTCTTAATTGGTCTTCTATTCATTTTTGGATTTTCTTTATGATTCTATTTTTATCAAACTACTAATTGAAAATGCAACTAGATTAAGCTAAGAGATAAATATTGCAAGTTGTATCTAATGGTTTAAAAGGCACTAGGGTAGTGACTTTCGCCTAGGTGGCCAATTGATGGGTACTTGCATCCAAGTCACGATTGACATGATTGGGGAATATGTGATAACCGTTGCTCGATACTACCCACTCTACACCTCTCGGTAGAAAGAGTGATTTTGTCCAATTGACTTTCTCAAGACCAATTGGGTAAGCATATTTGTCCAAGCAACTAGGGTTCAAGTCGGGTATTACTCTCTCGAGGTTTAACCCTTTAATTGGGACTATCAAATCTCTTGAGTCCATCCCAATTCCTTGTTGAGTCAATTTTGGTGACTTAGGCTCTCTTTCTCAAGAAGAGCCCAAGTCAACTTAGCACAAACTAGTGTTTGCAACCACTAATTCATAAATTTAACCATAAAATTGACCCAAATAACAAATACCCATAGTCAATCTAACCTTAAATCACAACACCCATCAATTACCCACACTAGGGTTGAGCCACAACCCTAGCTAATGGGTCTAGCTACTCATGCTTGAAGAGAAAATCAGAGAAATAGATGAAGAAAAAGACATATTAATTAATTACTAAAGTAGATACAAAGATTCAATGATTAAAACTACGTAAAAGTGCCCAAAATGGCTAAGAAAAGTCTTCTCACGAGCGCAGCTTACGTAATACAATGTCTGATGCCCTAAAAATGGAAAAATAATCTTTTTATACTAAGCTGGAAAAACTGGACAAAAATGCCCCTGCGGGGTCAGTGCGGACCGCACAAAATGGTGTGCGGCTGCACTGGGCTCTTGACTTGAAATCTTGACTCTCTGAACCCAGGCTCCGCGGACCGCACATAATGGACTGCGGTCGCGGAGGCTTCTAATGCGGTCCGCGCAGAATGGACCGCGGACCGCACAGGCTTCATCTTCTGAATTTGGCATCTCTCTGAACTTTGGTTTTGCGGACCGCACAGAATGGTAGTGCGGCCGCGGTGCCTTCAGTGCGGACTGCACGAAACCCTTTGCGGCCGCACTGCCTTGATGCCTGAAAATCCAACTCTCTAAATCTCCCTAGTGCGGACCGCACAAAGTGTAGTGCGGCCGCACTAGGCCTGTTTCTTTTGAGTTTTGTCTTGTCTTTGGTACTTGTGCAGGTTTCACTCCTTTTGAGCCGATCTTTGACATCTTGTCACTTTGTTGATCAAACCTACAATCAAGCACAACTTATGAGCCTTTTTGGGACTATTTTGAATGAATTTATAATCAAAGCGTAAGCAAGGAGGAGTATAGAATGCATCAAAATCCCTAGTTATCAACTCCCCCAAACTTAAGCTTTTGCTTGTCCTCAAGCAAACAAAGTAAGACCCACCCCTTAAGGGAAAATCCAAGAAATTTTCAGCTATCCTAAAGCAACCTCAACTAGCATTAATTGGGACTAATAATAGCCCTCAATACAAATGAACCATTAACAACATTTACTCTTTGAACAAACATGGATCAAGTGCAACACAAGAGCATCAAGAGTTGACTCAACACATCAAAGAACTCTTTCAATTACTTTGGTCATTGTGGAACCCAAACTCACACATCCTCAACTCTCCCTAAGCAAACCTCACCTTTAGAATAATGGCACACAAAACGAGGTTTATGGGAATTCACTCATCTCTCTCAAGGAAAGGTCACAAGTCCGGCTCTAAGTACCATATGCTTGCCCCTTATGTGAGTTTCCACTAATGTAAGCTTCATTCGACTCAAGATCATATAAGGCTTTTGTGGAGTCATTGTGAAGGCTTTTGGTTCAGGGTAGGTCATGTTTTTGTTCAAGTGGTTCCATCTTCCCTTAAGCACTTCTTTTGATTCATTTGGCACAATTCACTTGACTCTTTGGGTCATTTCCCTTCTTTCTAAGGGGTTAGAGAGACACATTGTCACTCTTTCTTATGCATTTCAAACCTTTTCTCCTTTTTCAACTTTCCACACCTTTCTTTCTTTGCTTTTCTTGAATCCCTTTGTAGTCTTTTTCACCTTTCTGTCTTTTTGCTTTTCTTTGTTTTTCATTGCCTTTCTTTTTCTTCACTTTTGTGCCTTTTTACCACTTTGTTGCAATCCTCGTCTCTCCCCCCAAACTTATACTTTTTCCATGTGCTAAAGGAAAGATTTGGGTGCCAAGAGAGGGTATCTTTTTAGAACGGGTATAGGCTTGTATCATGGTTCTTGAAAGAAAAAGGTCTAAGGCTCAACAGGGTTGACTAGGGATCTTATCATTGATAGGCTATGGAATTGTTCAATCTATCATTTGGATCAAGGAGAGCCTATAATCACGTCTCAAGTCAAAATTCACTTAGGATTATGCCTCAACAAACATTCAGGGCAAGTTCTAGACCAATGGCTCGGGATTTGGACTTGCAATTCAATTACCCACCACACAAGCTAAGGGATTACTAAAGACATAGAGTCCGGGGCCCACAACGACCTTAGATATGATTTGAGCACACAATGGTCCCGAAAAACCACTTGATGATTATCGGCCAACGCAAGAGTCTCAAGGTCAAAACTTTCACCATCCTAAACACCACAATTTGTTTTCGACCATAAGATCAAAGGCAAATGTGCTAGGCCCAAGTGAAGCTTTGCTTGAGGTACCCTTAACTACAAACTACTAAAAACAAAAAGAAAAACGGACTCAAACCCTTAAGAAGGTTGTCACGCCATCCATCATTGGGAAGAGCCACCCGGTTCACACAGCACTCCACCTTTGGAAAGAACCGTGGCATTAAGAAAACCAAAGGCTTATTGCAAACTCCAAAAACAAAAAGCTACGAATCACAAATAAGAAGCTAAAAACGAAATTTTTTTGCGGAAAATAGAATAAATATATAAAAGAGGGGATTTGAATATACAGTAGACGGGATGAATATATACAATAAAATGTAACTTTATATACAGACCCAAAGTAAGATGAAAATGCGATAAATGTAACTAAATATATACAGACCAAAGATGAAAAATCAATAAAGCATAAAAATGTATCAATATATACAGTCATCCAAAATGTAGGGCTCACCCCCTCAAATGAAAGCTGGCATTGTCCCCAATGCCAACTAGTCTAAATAAGCACCAAAAGATATAGAAAAAGGATAAAGAGGACTCCCTAAGCCGTGTCTGTCTGCATAGGATCATGGGTGGTCCCTGGGTCCTCTGTGCGCTCGGGAACCTCAGACTGGTTCCCGGTGGTCTGCTCCTCAGCTACTGGAACCTGGGCCTGGACCTCGACAGGCTGTGGAACTGGTACATCCTATGGCTGACTGGAGGAGGTCTCCGGTAGGTCCGCCAATTGGATGATAGCATCATCTGCTCTAGGGGTCATCCTCCTCCTCTTCAGAGCGCATCCTCGATCGACTGGGTACCTATGGGGCTGGGGGAGCTGACTGAGCCTCTACAATGGTAGTCAAGATAGACAACTTGGATGACGCTGTGGACATCCAGTTGTTGATACTGGCAAGAGCCTGGCTCAACCGGTGGGTAGTAATGGGATGGGCCCGGGAAGATGGAATCTCCGGGCCTGTTGGGGTGGATGGATCAACAGGAATGGCTGTGGATGTGGATGGACCGGGAGGGATATCTGCGGAGGTGGAGGTAGGCTCAGCAGGAGCCACTACCATAATTGGCTCTTCAGACTGGCCAGTTGAAGCAGTAGCTGTACCTTTGAAACTCTTGCTCTTGGGGTTATCATCCCCTTGCATGCTGTACCAGGAGAAGGGGGCCTTTGCTTTGACTCTGACGTTGTAGGGCTTCTTGTCCACCTTTAAGTCCCGAAAGTACATAGTGAGGGTGCTAGGGAAAGGGTAGTTCCGGTCATGCTCTGCTCCCACTATCGAGATAATGCGGGACATCACATTCCCCATATTTATGAGGTATCCCGCCATAATCGAAGCAACCAATACAGCCCGGTGGAGAGGAAGGGTCTGGTCATGTGTAGTAGGATCCAACCGGCTGCAAACAAACGTCTCCCAACCCCTCGCCTCAAAGTTTAAAGTCCTCCGCAATATTTTGACCCCAATAGTCAACCAATTAGGAACGGTACCTGGGATTGCCAGGTACTGCGCTAACCATGGACGGACCTCCTTGCCCATCTCCAACTTCGCCATGTACAAAGTTTCATCCTCCTCATTGAAACCCAAGTATTCATTAAGGTATTTCCCTTCAAACAACACTGTCTTATTACAAACCATGGTCACTTTGGAGCCCTTTTTGATGTGGGCTACATTGCAATAAAACTCCTTGACCATGTGTTCGTTGGCATCTACACACTTCTCCATAAAATGTTCCCAGCCCACTCTAGTCCTAAATTGTCTTTGCACATTGGGGTTGAGGGGTAAAAGATCGTTATCAATGAAGCTCCTTTCCGGTATCAATTTTCTCACCGGCCACCACTCCCTAAATTTGTGGTATGCCACCTCACTTACGAACCTATCTCGCCAAACCTCCGACTTCCTCGTTCTATCTACACCCCCAACCCTTGGTTCACCTCCTTCAGCTGCCTCCTCATCTCCCTGTACTTCCTCCTCACCTCCTCCTTCACCCTCTCCAGATAATGAAGCTGTAGGAGAGGTGGAGTATTCCCCACTACCTGCTGCTGAGCCCTCAGACGACTCAGAAATGACAGTAGTTGGTGCTTGGGTAGTAGGTGATGGTGGAGGGGTGTCTCTTAGCTTAGTTCTCTCCGGCCAGTCTTCCATGTATTCTGGCACTGAGTCTGAAGAAATGTCCCTTGATGGTTGATACTCACTCCCCGAGGAATGGGAAGCAGCTCTGTCTGCAGCTTTGATTAGTTTTCTGGTCCTTTTTATGTTTTCCCGAGCTTGGGGAGTGAGTTTTATCATCTTCTTCTTCCCTCCCCGGGAGGATTCTCCTTTTCCCGATTGTTTTAAGCCTTTTCCTTGTTGTCTCACCATTGTCTGCAATCGCAATTCAAACAGCTTGTTAGTACCAGTGTAATCAATTAAAAACAGTGTTGCAGAAACAGGGAAGAAAGGTTGCAGAAGTGCCCAGTGCGGACCGCACAAAACCAACTGCGACCGCACTGAGGCCACTGCGGACCCCACAGAAACGACCACGGTCCGCACATGTGGGGGGTTCCAAAAACATGGCCTCTAAATCTCAGCAGTGTGGACCGCACAAAAGCAACTGCGGCCGCACTGGGGCTAGTGCGGACCGCACAGAATCAACCGCGGTCCGCACTGCTCAAAATAAAATTTCTCAGGAGCCTTCAGTGTCTGCACAAAATGGTATCGCGGACCGCATTGGGGCACCGCGGACCACACAGAATTGACCGCGGTCCGCATAGGGTGCCCAGATTTGGCACTAAACTAGGGTTCATGATTTTTCTTTTAAGGTCCAATTTTTCACCTAATTAGAGGCCCTAAATGATTACTCAGTACATTACACTACCTAAGTCCTCATGAATCAAAGCTAAAACCCTTCTAACCTAGCAATTGAATTAATTACGGGAGGAAGAAGAACAAAAGTTAAGAAAAAGAACAAAAATTAACAAAATTAAACAAGTATAGGGAATATTATGGTACCAGATAATGAGATGAAGTGAAGCAAGAAGTTCCAATCAATTAATTACAAGCAAAGGCGTGATGAACAGTGTTTTGTTAGGTCTGAGAGTGAAAGGTTCGAAAAGGGTAAAAGGAGGGCCCCAGAGACTATTTATAGAAAAAGTCCCGGGGCCCATTCTCACCTACCAGTGCGGACCGCACAAAATGGACCGTGATCCGCACTGGGCTATTTTGTTCCAACTTAACTCAGTAACCCACCGCGGTCCGCACAAAATGGATCGCGACCGTGGTGGTCCACCGCGGACCGCACCAAATCAACCGCGGTCGCGGTGGCAAACTTCAGAGAGAATTTTAATCACCCTTTACCAGTGCGGACCGCACAAAATGGTAGTGCGGCCGCACTGGAAACTTCAGAGACCTGTGCAATTTTTTAATTATGTCCTGTACTGCATCAACTCATTCCTGTAACATCTCACAACCAGTTAGCCCAAAAATCAATCCTATGCTACAAAGAAAATCAAAGAAAACAAAAAGAAAGACACATGGGTTGCCTCCCAAGTAGCGCCTGATTTAACGTCGCGGCAGGACACATGTTACCATCAATTCATTTGAAATAAACAACAACCACCACATGGCTATCATCAAACTTCCCAAGATAATGCTTGACCTGGTGCCCATTCACTCTAAAAACTTCACCATTTTTATTCTTTAAATCAATAGCACCAAATGGGGTCACACACACTACTTCAAATGGTCCACTCCACTTAGATTTCAGCTTTCCCGGGAACAACCGTAGTCGAGAATTGAATAAGAGCACCAAATCTCCCACCTTGAACTCCTTCCCCCGAGTGTATTTGTCATGAAGATATTTCATTTTATCCTTATACAGGGACGAACTAGAGTAGGCATGGAACCTAAATTCATCAAGCTCATTGAGTTGCTCCACCCGAAGATTAGCAGCTATATCCCAATCAAGATTCAACTTCTTCAAGGCCCACTTGGCCTTATGCTCCAACTCCACTGGTAGATGACATGCTTTCCCAAACACCAACCGGTACGGTGACATACCAATTGGGGCCTTGTAAGCGGTCCGGTAAGCCCATAGAGCATCATCTAACTTTATAGACCAATCGGTCCTATTGGCATTGACAGTTTTGGACAAAATGCTTTTGATCTCCCTGTTAGACACTTCAACCTGGCCACTTGCTTGAGGATGATAAGGCATAGAGANCGATCTTTGACATCTTGTCACTTTGTTGATCAAACCTGCAATCAAGCGCAACTTATGAGCCTTTTGGGACTATTTTTTATGAATTTCTAATCAAAGCATACGCACAAAGGGGTAGAAAATGCGTCAAAATCCCTAGTTATCACAGCCCGGTCCATATAATAACCGATGCGGCGTGCAGCCCAATCCATAATTGTGACCGATGTGGCGTGTAGCCCGATCCATAATAGTCGACTGCGCTCACTGGGGTTGTATAGACTCCGGAGGGGCTCCTACAGCCCAAGCGCTATATCGCTGCGGCGTGCACCCCGATCCAATATCTCCTTGCGGCGTGCAGCCCGATCCACATATATCTCGCTGCAGCGTGCAGCCTGATCCATATATATATATATATATATATATATATATATATATATATATATATATATATATATATATAATGCTACGGCGTGCAGCCCGATCCATCACTATCCTAACAATCCGGCTCTCGGCCTCACTCAGTCATCATCCTCATAAGCCACTCAGGCAACTCATCACAAATCACGTGGACTCAGCCCAAAATATCTTTCATTAATTAAAAACAGAGTGATAAACGGCAATAAACATTGAA
Source organism: Nicotiana attenuata (assembly GCF_001879085.1). Taxonomy (NCBI): domain Eukaryota; kingdom Viridiplantae; phylum Streptophyta; class Magnoliopsida; order Solanales; family Solanaceae; genus Nicotiana; species Nicotiana attenuata. Next base: position 289,768 of record NW_017671271.1, on the reverse strand, counting down.
CAGGTATAAATCATGACTGAGATAATATTTTCTATCAAAACAGTGTGAGAATAGTAGTAAAACACCCCTGAAGATCCAAACAGGTCATCACAAGGCCCCAAACATGGCGTACAGCCCAAAATATAGTATCAATCTCTAAAATACGGGATCATATGATTTCAAATCAAATACGCGGCTTAATAATCGCTACAGGACGGACCAAGTCACAATCTCTACCGGTGCACACCCACACACTCGTCACCTAGCATGTGCATCACCTCATGTATCAAAACAATACGAAATACCGGGGTTTCATACCCTCAAGTCTAGATTTACAATCGTTACTTACCTCAAACTGGCCATAATCCTAATCCGCGATGCCCTTGCCTCTTGATTCGGCCTCTAATTGCTCCGAATCTAACCAAAACCAAATTTATATCATCAATATACGCTAAAGGAACAAAGCCCACTCGAAAATAATGGAATTGCATCAAAAAACCCGAAATTGGCCAAACCCGACCCCGGGCCCACGTCTCAGAATTCGTAGAAATCACAAAACTAGAATCCATATTCACTCACGAATCTACCCATATCAAATTCATCGAAATCCGACCTCAAATGCCCATTCGAATCCCCGAAAGAATTTCCCAAACTTTCTTCCACTTTTCACCCAATTTCCACCTCAAATCACAAATTAAATGATGAAATTAAAGGCATAATCATGGGAATTAACCAAAACTAGGTAAGAATCACTTATCCCAAACACCCACGCAAGAATCTCTTGAAAAATCGCCTTCTACCGAGCTCCCAATTAAATTCTATGATATGAACTCAAAACCCTCGTTTTTGAACTTTAAATTCTGCCCAGGTATTCCTTCTTCGCGTTCGCGGGCCACCCATTGCATTCGCGATAAACAAAAACTCTCAAAGCCATTTCCAAACTCTTCTCGGACAGCCTATCGTATAATGGCCATAACCTTTGGTACAAAACTCCAAATGACAAATAATTTAACGTTTTGGAAACTAGACACCAAGATCTACAACCTTCGTGTTGTTGTAATTTTTCAATTCCTTATAGATTTTGGGATATAAGCTGCATAAGTCAGCCCTGTGCAACACAAATTTCTTCTTTATCTTTCCGGACGGTCTGTAGTGTACCACCCATCACTCTTTATACATAAATCCAAAAGCTAAAAAGTTTACTTTTCTAAATACTAGACACAAAGAGCTACAACTTTCATTTTTGGATCATCTTCAAATTTCTTATAGATTGTGAGATATGAGCCTCCAAATTCAGACATGCGTAACAGAGATTTTTCTTTTTCGCGAACGCGAGGATCTCTTCGCGAACGCGATGAACAAAGTCCTTGAAGCCAAATCATCAGCTATTGCAAAACAGCCCGAAATGATCCAAAACAACCCCGAAACACACCCGAGGCCCCCGGGGCCCCGTCCAATCACACAAAACAGTCCCATAACATAGCACGGACCTGCTCGAAGCCTCAAACCACATCGAAATCATGAATCGCACCCCAATTCAAGCCTAATGTAGAACTTCAAACTTCTACATTTGATGTCGAAACCTATCAAATCACGTCCGATTGACCTCAAATTTTGCACACAAGTCGCAAATGACACTACGGACCTGTTCCAATTTTCGAAATTCCATTCCGATCCCGATAGCTAATTTTCCACTGCCGACCAGAAAGCGCCAAAAACTAATTTCGCCAATTCAAGCCTAATTCTACTCTGGACTTCCGGAAAACATTCCGAACACACTCCTAAGTCCCAAATCACCTAATGAAGCTATCTAAGCCATAAAAACCACATTCCGAGGTCATTTACCTATATGACAACTTCCGGTTGACTTTTCTAACCATAAAGCCAACTTAAGAGACTAAGTGTCTCATTTCTCTCCACAATCACTCCGAACCCGAGCCAACCGTCCCAACACAACATAAAAGAGCTGAACAACACATAATAAAGCAGAAATAGGGGAAACGAGGCTAAACTCTCGGAACGACCGATCGGGTCGTTACATTCTCCCCCACTTAAACATACGTTCGTCCTCGAACGTGCCCAGAGTTATTCCAAAAACCACCAAAATTGCCGTGGAACATACCATGCACATACCCGGGGGTGATCCCACGTTACCCTATCCCATATAGGTCCAATAGCACAACACAGTTGAAATTTCGCCTGACCCATATACCTTAGAACCAAATTTCCACTTCTGAAATAATTTACAAGATCAAAATTCCACAACTATGAACTGAATAAGTCTGAACACGCTGTATCAAGCCATATCTGTAACCCAAGATGTAATCACATAATATACCGTATGACTCAAACACTCATAGCGATAAATCCTAATCATAATAGCTGCTCAAAACAACCCAATACCGGTACATAACCTCTTATCAAGCAATGCCTTGCTCTAACACTTTCATATACTACCGATGATGAAAAAAACACAGAGAAACTAGCAACCATTCGTCCGATCAGCCAGTCACGGAGCTCCCCCTTTCTCCGACAGGAATTATAGCAGATTTCTAAGCCAACTTCCGATATCATCCTTCCAACCATGCTGTAGTCAACTCTGGTAGTATTCAATCTAGGCCCAATGACCTATTCTCATCTAACATGACCACTCTGTTGACATGACGCATCAATACAATCCAAAGCCATAACCTGTGCAACACGTGCACTCAATAACAACATTCCACGAACTCAAATCGTATAAAGATTCACACGAGAGGACGATCCTGCCATTAACAATTACCATCACAACACCATGCTAAGAGCCTGGCACACATCGTAAAATCAAAACACACGAATCTGATACCAAGGATCATACCTCCACATAACTCCGCTACAATGTGTGATCCCATCCAAACACTGGTCCACATGAAATACTTCAAGCCACCTTGCTCAAACTCAATAACCATGCGCAATTCGACATCAAGCACTCCAAGTGCATTGCCATAACCACGGGGGAATCGGACGATACCATGCCACACGAATCAGAAAGAACATAACCAATACGTCTCAATCCCACAATACCCAATTACTACCTTACTCAAATCCCGCTATAAAGCCCAAATAAGTCCGGACCATATGTGCATATAACCATCAATCACCACTCCTCAAAACACCGAAGGGTAACTCATAGATCACTCCAGAATATGAATAAACTCAATGACAATTGAATGGTACATCCCTCAACAATAGCAATTCAAAGTCAACAATTCCGACCCGGTGCAGAACACACACCCATACTGGGCCTACCAATAACCCTAAATCAACTCTGGTCACCCACAACAGATAGATAACTCTCTGAAGGTTCACAATCACTGAATTATGGCATTTACTAGCATCTGACTAGCTTTGCTCGCATCCTCACAGTCCACAACCACAAAATAATATGTTTATGAGAACTCTCAGTCTCGAAGTCCATGAAGCACACAAATTACCATATCTGATCCCAACTCCACCGCTCGGATATATAACACATCCCCAATACTCATTCATTCCACGAGGGATACCCCTATAATTCTTCTGTGTCACCAAGCAACCTTGAATATTAGTAGTCGATCCAACAAGAGAGCGTCGCAATACCAATGAAGCACCCTTAACTCCACACATTGACCTTTCTGAAATGTATACCCTCATCAAGCCACCCAATAGTGATATCATCTACCTAGTCATCTGAAACTACCAATGCTACCTAAAAACTTTCGACTTTCCTTCCAGAACTGAACCGTGACCTCATATATGCAAATCTCAACTCTACACAACATACCGCATACGCCATGCCATCCTATGATAAATATGAGAACTTCATGATCCCTTACAAGCCACAAGCAACTACGTACCCAACTAGCCAAGAACTTTCCATTTGATCCCATTTAGAAGCAAAATCACTATACATCACCTGCATCTCACGCCAGTAGAAAATATACATCTCTAACCGTGGTAGAAACCATCAGTAACTATCCGAATCCCATTTGTACAACACCAAACCGGCAGGACAGAATCCTTCTAACTCAACGAAGCTACGCAGGTCACCAAAACCCAAGAGCATTGCTAAGAAACACCTGTAAAAACTCATTGCCTCATAAACACCCAAAGAACTAATCATATCCCTTATCATGCCGATCCGACCTACTACAAAGTTGTCCTATTTATCCAAGTTCCTTCTGACTTACCTTCGAATTGATACTGCTCCTTGCCATAATACCGTAATTCTGAACCTAGACTCACCACACGAGGCCGAAGCATAAGACCGTACCGTCTAAGGCTCGTAAGCCGCTGAATACTCTCTCAAATATCCCCAAAAGTACCACATTCAAAATACTTACCCTGAAGAGACTTCCTGCGAATCTAAAGCCATTACCTTCACTTTCCTGATACTGATATGTAGAATCCATGATAATGTAGAAATGGTACAAGTCTTGACACCCTCCAACGTAAATCTCAGTTCTAGCCAAATACACACCTTGAAGATTCCCAATTGCTACGTATAACCTTGAATCATCAGAACCATTCTCGAGAGTTATCCACTATACACAAATCTCAATTAAACCGATCAAATGACCTGACCCCATTTGCACACCAACATACTAAGAAGTAACCCACACTTCGAAGCAACCAAGAAAATTCCTACTTCGCACGCACTACACCATTTACTGTTATAACTCAATCATTCAATAAAACCCATCTACCTATAGAGTACATTACCACCTGTATCCAAAAATTTCCATTACTCGAGTCTTCTCAGACTCCACCTCTGCAGGTCATAACTGATTCACTAGTATACCTCGAACTGAACCCAATACCTCGCATAATTGAGCAACCAACTTATCATTAGCAGCCTCCCCCACTTGGTTCAAAGCCATATATCAAAACAATCAATAACTCACAATGCCCATACGCTAACACTGCCGTCATATCACAGTGAGATTCAAATAAATCCTTCATAAGCTCATATATAACTCAAACCATTTAACATCTCAAATCATCTGCAATCTCGCATTCACCATTGCAATAGTCGTGCCAACTTCCACAAACGATCTAAACTCAACTTACAACATATAACATTTACTGGTGAAGGAGAACTTGCTATATAACCACCTAAGGATCACACAACCTCAAGACACCCCGTGGGAGATAACCCCGCCTAGTTAGCCTCAAACGGATATCATCTCTATACCCCTCCAAAAATCATAGCTATCACGCAATCACTATACCCTCCTGCATTAAAACACAACCAATGCCTATCCTCGAGGCATCAAGACACGCGGTATAAGAACCTGAAGCTGATGGCAGAACTAACACTGGAGCTGTGGTCAAAGCAATCTTGAGCTTCTGGAAGCTTTCTCCACACTTGTCTGACCACCTGAATACCCTCACTGGACACCACGTTCCCCAAGAATGCTACTGAAATGAGCCAAAAACTCACACTTGGAGAACTTTGCATAAAGCTTCTCCTCCATCAATCTCTATAATACCCTCCTCAAATGTTGAGTATGCTCCTCCTGGCTACGTGAGTACGCCAGGATGCTATCAATGAATACAATAACAACGGAGTATAAATACAGCTGGAATACACTCTTAATCAAATACATGAACGCTACTGGGGCATTGGTCAGCCTAAAAGACATCACCAGGAACTCATAACCCAACAGAAAGATCCGCTTAACTCCACAACTAAACAACATGAGAGGTCTTCCAATACACTCACAGCTCGAAGCCATATGCCAACTCGAGACAGAAATCAAACACTCAATAGTTCTTGCCACATTTCTAGCCAATCCTTTTGTCACAATCAAACAATTTGACCACACCTCACCATCGGATCACCCTCGCCACATAGTCATCCAGTCATAAAACCCCACCGATAAGGACACAAACGGACATATAAGTCCCAAATGCACGACTCACACAATCAAAATCTCAGCACTCAAGCCACAGAATAAACCCGGCCTCATGTCCCCAAGACTGGCCCATTATCAACATGCAAAAATAAATCTTGCACCTCGCCATGGAAATCACAAGCCATCGATGAACAACTGATACTGAGCGCTCACGTGTGCATTCGAATACATGAAAGGGATTCAAAGAGTTACGCTTTTGGCTAAATAAATGGATTCGCACGACAAGAATTCAAGAATGTGAAATTTTTCCTAAGGATTCTACAGCCTCTCGAAGATAAGTACAGACATTTCCGTACCGATCTGCAAGACTCTACTAAACCTGCTCATGACGGGTGAGTCCTATGTAACCTAGGCTGTGATACCAACTTGTCACGACCCCAAAACTACCCAGGCTGTGATGGCGCCAATCGTGATACTAGGCTATCCAATCCACTATGCATAACATAAGGAACTTTTCCTTTAATTCAATATTAACCGACAATTCATAAAATTACCATTTTTAGCATTTCAAGCAAGTAGAGATAAGTAAGACATCTAAACACTGCCTCAAAACCCGGAGCCATCAGTCATTAGCATCTAAAAGGAAATACAAATCTGTACTGTTCCCTTAATACAAACAAGTCTGAGAATGTACATAATGACGAAATAGGAAAGAGAAAGGCGAGGTTGCGGACGCAGTGCAGCTACCTCGCAATCTCCGAAAGGCTCCAAAGGGAAAAAATCCGCTCTCACTCAGTCCTGACACCTGAATCTGCACACAATGTGCAGGGAGTAATGTGAGTACGCCAACTCAGTAAGTAACAATTATAACTAAAGACTTGAGTGCAGTGACGAGCATTTAAAGATCATGTAAATCCATATAATAAGCAACAGTGAAAATAATTTTAATCGAGTCAGAAATCTACATTCCGAATTTTTCATAAAATCTCCAGTTTTCCATTTAAAATCTCGTATAAAACATTTGTTCAATGTTTTCATTAGAGGCTCAATGTAAAGAAGAGTGAAAACAATAGTTTCATAAAAATATCAGCCCCTCGGGCACAATGTCACCCACAAATAAAGCCTCTCGGGCAAGCCTCTCAGTCACTCGTGACTCTACTCTCATAATTCAATCCTCACACTCAGCACTCTCACTCAACAGGTACCATATAACAATGTTGCGACGCGCAGACCGATCCATATAATAACCGTTGCGGCGTGCAGCCCGATCCATAATAGTAACCGCTGTGGCGTGCAGCCCGATCCATAATAGTCGACTGCGCTCACTGGGGGTGTACAGACTCCGGAGGGGCTCCTACAGCCCAAGCGCTATATCGTTGCGGCGTGCAGCCCGATCCACATATATCTCGCAGCGGCATGCAGCCCAATCCATATATATATAATGTTGCAGCGTGGAGCCCGATCCATCACTATCCTCACAATCCGGCTCTCGGCCTCACTCAGTCATTATCCTCACAAGCCACTCGGGCAACTCATCACAAATCACGGGGACTCAACCCAAAATATCTTTCATTAATTAAAAACAAAGTGATAAACAACAATAAATACTGAACATGTATAAATCATGATTGAGATTATATTTTCTATCAAAATAGTGTGAGAATAGTAGTAAAATACCCCTGAGGGTCCAAACAGGTCGGCACAAGGCCCGAAACATGGCGTATGTCGCGCCCCCTTTTTTCCTCCTCGTGGAGAAAGGTCCGGGTTTCGACATTTCATGGGGGATCGACTCGTTTCCTTTAGGGAATTGGGTATTTGAAGAGTCATCACCTAACGAATTATGGTGCGTTAGGGCACCTTGAACAATTAACTCATGGACTAGTTTGCATTACCAGAGATTTAGGGTAAGGGCTCAAGATAACCTTGAGGGGAAGGTGTTAGGCACCCCTCATGGCCCACAATGGTGGGTCCCGGCCGAACTTATATTCATGTGAATTAGTCAAATAAACAGATAAACAGTTTTACCACGTACTTGCAAGTAAAGGCATGTTTTGACATTCAAGTAATGAAACAAAGAAAAGGTTTTGAACAAGTTGCATATATATAAAGAAAAACAAATTCATTTAAACAACGGGAGTTAGGAAAGGGGGTCCTAGGTTGGTTAGCCTACAGGATCACTCCACACAATGCCCGGTAATAACTCCTCAATGAGGGGCGACACATGACATTATCACGTAGTCATCATATCCTTACTACCCAATTCCCTCCCCTTGGTCATAGCCTAAAGCGTTCGATTAACCTTGAAAATGTCCTATGCGTGCACTACCCGTCCCTTCCTCGTGGCCCTGGAGGTATTTTAGGACCTTTAATTTGGGTAGTTCTAGACCATCCTAAGGTATTTAAAGGAGAAAAGTCTAAGTGCCAATCAAAACAATTAGGACTGCACATAAAGAAGGAACATATAATGGCTCACATTTTACCTCCACAAGCAGAACAAATAGATGCACGTCTCAAACAATTGTCTCAGGTATAAAACTTAGAACATGCTATCTGGGCGAGCAGGAAGTATACAGCATGAGTTAGGACCAAGTGTGAAAGAACTGAGTCTATTTGTCTACTAATTTTAGACTTGCTGAGTTGATAGCAGAACATGATTTTACGGTTGCAAAATTTTAATCTTCCTATAGGCTTGACTAGGCGTATAATAATGATGTCCTATGAGCATGATATCTATGTTGATTAGGAATGCAGTAAAACAGTGATCACTTTTAAACGGATAACTTGAGATCCTATAGGCATGCTTTCTAGCAGTATCAATTCCAAGCAGTGTTTGAAAACTTATTAAAGAAACGGACAGGTTAATTAAATCAATTCAGAATGAACAAACATGAATTAAACTGATTTATTTAACTAAATTGGTTTTAAGTCCTATAGGCATGATCTCTAGTTGAGCAAGGTAAAAATGGATAGCATTTACTTAACCAAAGTGAAACCCCTATAGGCATGGTATCTATAGAGCTGATTTTAACACTATAGGCATGGTCTCTATTATTAAAGCCATTTTACATCCTATAGGCATGGTTTCTAATATTGTGGCAATAAAGCAAATATAACAAACACATTTGAATCAACACAGCCCTATAGGCATGGTATCTGCCCAATTTACCCAACATGTATAGCTACCCACCCTTTTTCACTAATCACCCCAATGTTGTTTACAATAATTATTACAGACCAATGAATTAAATAAAAATACATAAAATAAACAGGAATTAATCTATAGGGAGCCTGCAGCAGGCCCAAATGATTTTCAAGCCTCCAATAGCCTCAGATGCCAAAGTTCCATAGACAATCTCATGTCTAGGTGTGTCAGAGTTCCCTAAGGACCTCAAGAATCCCAAGCAGTGCTCACAACCACACTTTCCCAAATAGTAACTGATTTAGGTGCAGTGTGGAAAGGCCAGCTCTGACATGCCAGAGTTCAGAGAGATCTCAAGGGTCTCAAGGCAGTACACATATCAGAGGGGCAGAACCTAGTATTCTAAGAGTAAGTGGGAGTGCATAACAATTGAAAGAGTTTAATAGAAAGGTCTTAAGATCAAAAAGAACTTTTGAAAACCATTAGTGCTGAAACAGTTTGAGGAAAAGTGTGAAGAAAAACAATTGGCAATCAGAACCAAGTCATAGAACAAGTTTCAGGAACAAATTTCACACAAAGGGGATAGGGGGTTGTACAGATGCAGCAAAGATCACAACAGAAACATGCATCTAAACCACACAACTAGAATTACTTTAAAGAGATTGACTGACTTAGTAGGAATGAAGCAGAACAGGCAAGGACTTAAATAAGCATGCTAGGCAAGTATTAACAATGGAGGCATGCTAATTATATAGAAGCAGAGTTTAAGAAAGATAGTAGTTAGTCCAAACAGGCTTAGGTTGCATATGCAGACATGCTAAACAAGACAGCAAGCAGGCAAGTAAAGTGGAAACATACTAATTATAGGTTTGAATAGGCAGTATTAGACATGCTTGGATAAGCAGTAAACAGAAACATGGACAGACTTGGACCATATGAACTAAAGCAGTAAGTAAACACATAGGTTTGATTCTTAAAAATTAATCAGAAGCATACCTAGTTAAAGAATGAAAAGCACAAGATGTGAGAAAGGTAGTGTGCAACTTCCAGCCTTGGCTTGCAGCGGCTAGAATGGCAAAGATCACAAGTAGCAAAGAGAGCAGAAAGAGAGCCATTTAGAGTGTAAAAAGAGTAGTGGTTTTGAACTATTGTTCGTTATCTTGAATTTAAAATAAGAGTGGGTTCATATAGTAATAAAAAACTTAACAAAATAAGGTAAGAGATCAATCAAGTTGCAAATCGGGGAAGTTTGTGGAATCAATCACATATGTAAATCAGCAAGTCCTTCCCTTAATCAAGGGATAATCAAATTAACGGTAAAAGCATGCTAGGTATTTAAGGAAAAGAATCAAGTAGGTTTTGGGTATAGAGTAGGTAATTAGGGGTAAATGAACAGAAGTTTCAATTAAGGAAACAATCAGTAAGAATCCGCAAAAATACAAACAAGGCAAGGGAAAATTTAATTAAGGCAAGCAGTTCGATCAAATCTAGTAGAGAAGTAAGAATCGAAAGTTTAAGGGAAATTGTTCAAATCAAACCGGGAAATAAGGGATTCAGAATAATCAAGGGTTCAATCAAAGAGAAAAATCATGAAAGAGTCAGCAAGTTCATATAAAATAATGTAAGACATGAATAGTCAGGATTCGACACATAACTGTATCAAAATAAATAGTTAAAACGATACTGATTCAAGGAGAAAGATACAGGTCTTAACAGGATGAATACAAGCATATACAATCAGTGGAAGGGTTGAACTAAGAAATTCAGCAGAAGCATATTAGGACAAGAAAATCACGAGAAATCACAAAACCCAAAGCAAGAACACAGTCGATATACCAGTACCCAGAAACCAAACGAAGAACATCAGAAAATTAGGGTTTTCAGTACAAGCGAGTTAAGGTTGTAGCAAAACTTACAGAATCAGTCAAAACATATGAGAAGCAGAAGATCAAACACTTAAAAAATCATCGAACATTTTGTAAAAAGAAATTCCGGAAACCCTAGTTTAGAAAAAGATGAAAGTCAATTGAAAATCATACAATTCTTGTAAAGAATCTCAAGGTTGTTGTAAAACTCACATGAAACAAGTCCAAATCATCTCCTATCTGTACAGATCTAAGAGGTTCAGAAAAAGAAATTAGGGTTTCGAAGAGAACAACACAGAGGTGAGGAAACATGCTTAGAAACCCATAGATTGTAGTTAATATAGGACGATCTTACTCGGAATCACACTGGAATGGCCTGAAACAGGCGAGAAAGGAACCATAGATGCAAGCCAACTAGCCCTGGTCCCTTGAGGACCTTGGAGATGGCAAGGATAACGTGAGAGAAGCCATTGGAGGCCTGGGAGGTGGTGAGAAACCACCGTAGATAGCCATAGGTGAGTGACGGTGAGTTCAGATTAGGGTTAGGGTTGAGAGCGTTTGAGAGAATAGAGGGGTTTCAGGCGGCGGATAGAGTGGAATAATAGGGTTTTTGGGGGGGGGGGGGAGGGGGTCTTTTAGTTTATTACTTTATTTTAGGAAGGGTCGTTTGTGGCCGTTGATCTTTTTGATCAACGACCGAGATTAAAGGATTTTTTGGGGCCGGATCGGGTATCTAGGTTTGGGCTGGGTGATTTTAATTGGGATTGGGCTGGTAGTTGGGGCTGAAATTGAAATAAAAAATAGGTCAGATTTTAAATAGCCACTTTTAATAACTATATAATTTATAAAAAATAACAAATGATTTCCAAAAAATATTTTCGTGTACTAAAAATGATTTAAAATAGTTCTTTAACATTTTAAAAATATAAAAGACCATTTTATGCATCAACAATGTAATTATGCATTAGTAGAGCTATTATTGCAAAGATGTGCAATTTAGCCTAAAAAATATAAATATAATTACAAAATAAAGCACTGAAAATGTTTAAACACTATTTTGGCATAAATAAAGAATTTAGATGACTAAATCACCACAAAAATAATTTGAAGGATAATTACTGGATATTTTATAAATAAAAGGGAAGAAATAAATTGATTTTTGGAGCTCTTAAAATTATAGAAAAATTATATAAAAATGCTTATGCATGCTTATAAATGCATATATACTATTTTGAAAGTATATATATGTATTAAAAATATATGGGGGAAAATTGGGTATCTATAGCGTACAACCCAAAATATAGTATCAATCTCTAAAATATGGGATATCATATGATTTCAAATTAAATACGCGGCTTAATAGTCGCTACGGGACGAACCAAGTCACAATTCCTACCGGTGCACGCCCACACGCTCGTCACCTAGCATGTGCATCACCTCATGTATCAAAACAATACGAAATACCGGGGTTTCATACCCTCAGGTCTAGATTTACAATCGTTACTTACCTCAAACTGGCGAAAATCCTAATTCGCGATGCCCTTGCCTCTTAACTCGGCCTCCAATTGCTCCGAATCTAACCAAAACCAAATTTATATCATCAATATACGCTAAAGGAACAAAGCCCACTCGAAAATAATAGAATTTCATCAAAACACCCGAAATTGGGCAAACCCGACCCCCGGGCCCACATCTCGGAATTCGATAGAAATCATAAAATTAGAATCCTTATTCACTCACGAGTCTACCCATATCAAATTCATCGAAATCCGACCTCGAATGCCCATTCAAAGCCCCAAAAGAATTTCCCAAATTTTCTTCCACTTTTCACCCAATTTCCACTCACATCACAAAGTAAATGATGAAATTAAAGGCATAATTATGGAAATTAACCAAAACTAGGTAAGAATCACTTACCCCAAACACCTACGCAAGAATCTCTCGAAAAATCGCCTTCTATCGAGCTCCTAATTAAATTTTGTGATATGAACTCAAAACCCTCGTTTTTGAACTTTTAATTCTGCCCAGGTATTCCTTCTTCCCATTCGGGGGCCACCCATCGCATTCGCGATGAACAAAAACTCTCGAAAGTCATTTCCAAACTCTTCTCAGACAGCCTATAGTATAATGGAGATAACTTTTAGTACAAAACTCCAAATGACAAATGGTTTAATTTTTGGAAAATTAGACACCAAGATCTACAACTTTCATGTTTTGGTAATTTTCCATTTCCTTATAGATTTTGAGATATAAGCTGCCAAAGTCAGCCCCGTGCAACACAAATTTCTTCTTCATCTTCCCGGATAGTCTGTAGTGTACCAGCAATAACTCTTTGTACACAAATCCAAATGCTAAATGGTTTACATTTCTAAAAAATAGACACAAAGGGCTAAAACTTTTATTTTTGGATCATCTTCAAATTCCTTATAGATTATGAGATATGAGCCTCCAAATTCAAACATGCGTAACAGAGATTTTTCTTCTTCGCGAACGCGAGGATCTCTTCGCGAACGCGGTGAACAAAGTCCCTGAAGCCAAATCCTTCTTCGCGAACACGAAGAACAACACCAAACACCAGCATCAACTATTGCAAAACAGCCCGACATGATCCAAAACAACCCCGAAACACACCTGAGGTCCCCGGGGCCCCGTCCAAGCTACGCACACAAACCAGTCCCATAACATTATACGGACTTGCTCGAAGCCTCAAATCACCTAAAACCACATCGAAATCATGAATCGCACCCAATTCAAGCCTAATGAACTTTAGAACTTCAAACTTCTACATTTAAAGTCGAAACCTATCAAATCACGTCCGATTTACCTCAAATTTTACACACAAGTCGCAAATGACACTACGGACCTGCTCCAACTTTCGGAGTTCCATTCCGACCCCGATAGCTAATTTTTCACTGCCGACCGGAAAGCGCCAAAAACTCAATTTCGCCAATTCAAGCCTAATTCTACTCCGGACCTCCGAAAAATATTCCAAACTTACTCCTAAGTCCCAAATCATCTAATGAAGCTATCCGAGCCATAAAAACCACATTCCGAGGTCATTTACCTATAAGTCAACTTTTGGTTGACTTTTCTAACTACAAAGCCAACTTAAGAGACTAAGTGTCTCATTTCTCTCCACAATCACTCCGAACCCGAGCCAACCGTCCCAACACAAAGAGATGAACAACACATAATAAAGCAGAAATAGGGGAAACGGGGCTAAACTCTGGGAACGACCGATCGGGTCGTTACAAATTTGCCCTTTTTATTTTGGTCCAAAATAAGTGTATAGACATATAATCAAGAAAAAAATCAATTTATTTTTCCAAAATTACCCTTATGTACGTCTAAATAGTCTTTTACTTCTCATATTAAATTATGCTGCAATATTTAATTAAGGTTAGTTTAGTCACACTAACTATTTTTGTCTAGAATTTAGTATTTCCTGAATGGGTGTGCCCAAGGAAAATTGGTCACTTATTGTGGATCGGAGGGATTATTAGATTTGTCATATTGTGCAAGTATTAATTACCTAAAATACAAGAGAGTACTTTTACTTTTTGGTGTAACGACCCTATATATCGATTTGAGTTCTAACATTTCATTTCGTAATTTGAAACTTTGAATAACTTTATTAGATAATTTATGACTTGTATGTGTGGTTCGTTTCGATTTTTGGAAAGTTCAAATGTGTTTTTTTAACGAAGAAAACTTGATTTTGAAACTTTAAAGTTGTTGGAGTTGATCAAGGTCAACATTCTTTATAAACAACCTAGATCGATATTTTGACTTCCGATAGGTTCGTGTGATGATTTGGTCTTGTATGTATATTTGGTGTGGGTTTTGGGTGATCGAGGCCGTTTCGGCGCTTGTTGTGGAAAGTTAAAAATTCGACTTATGAACACTTAGAAATCTTTAAGTTTCATGCGCGATTCTTGGTTCTTGACATTATTTTGATATTTTGAGCTTATGAGCGAGTTTGTATGAGGTTATTATACTTTGTGCAATAGTGGAACTAAAAATTTTACTAAGTAGTGTCAAAATATAAAAAAGTAAATACATGAAGAAAATAAGCCAGCATATAGTTTATATACATAGAAATTAATTTTTACCAAGCGAAAGGGTGTCAACTGACATTTCTTCGCATAAGGTAGCTCCACCACTACTTGTGTGAATGTTTGGAATGGGTCCGAGAGGCTCGGGTGAGTTTCAGACTGATTTTCGTAAGTTTGAAAATACTGGTGTTGTAGTCATCACATTTCGGGATGCTTGCTTTGCATTTGCAAACTGCACCCTGCATTTGCGAATAGGGGATAGAAAGGACAGCTTTGCAATTGCAAAGTGGGTGTTGCATCTGCAACTTCAGAGGCTCAGGGTCTATTCCACAATTGCAACTTCTGGTCCGCAATTGCGAGCTGCATAATTGTGAAAAAGAGTTTGCAAACGCAATATCTGCAACTTGATAAAAATAAGAAATTTTGGGATTGACTCATTTTATTTTATTTTTGAGACCTAGACTTCACGTAGAGACGATATTGGAAAGAATTTTCTTCCCAACTTCAAGGGTTGTTAACTTTAACTTGTTTTTGATTAATTTCCTTTACTTTTCATAGATTTTCATTCCTAAATCTGGATTTTCCTAGAGTGAAAATAGGGTTTTGGGTAGAAACTTAGCATTTTATATTTTACAAATTTAGACCTCAATTTGAGGCCCGTACTCGAAACAAATCAAATATTTGGACTCAAGATGAATGGGTAAATGGGATTTGATCTTGATTTCGATTTTCGACCAAATGGGCCCTAGTTGACTTTTTTTTAACTGTTCTAAATATGTTAAAGATTGAGCATTTTTTATACTAGGGGAGTTTCTAAAGCTTATTTTGGCTTATTTGAGTATTAATTGGCTATGTTCGAGTGGTTTGGAGGCGTGTGCTAAAATGAAAGCCGTATTGCAGGCTTGTATTGTTCCGAAAAGAGGTAAGTATGTTGGTTAACCTTGACTTGAGGGAATGATGATGTCATTGGGTCTATTTGCTATGTGTTATATGTATCGGGGGCGACATATATACAAGGTGACGAGTGTATATGCGTCTGTTATGGACTAAGCATGCATGTAGAATTAGCTTTATTTTTTATTTATGTATTATGTCTTTCATGTTCTAAATAGATTGTGAAACTATTTGATTGTTCTTATTCATGTTAATAGCTATGTTGAGCTTGTGGTAATATTGGGCATTAAGATTATAATGTTGAATTTGTTATTGGTGCAAAAATGATAGTTATTTTCATATGGCGAGTTATTTTCAATCACTTTTCTTGATGTTATTTGTGGTTTCCACGTTGCTTGGTAATGTTTTATATGTTTATGCTTCGTGAGGAAGAGTAAATTGCACAAAGGGTGTTTCTGTGCTTGTAAAGAAAAGTGATTATGCATGAATGATATTTTTGTGCTTCTTTACATTATTACTATTGCACAAAGAGTATTTCGTGCTTGTGAGGATGAGTGAATATGCACGAAAGATATTTCCGTTCTTGTGAGGATGAGAGTAAATACACAAAGGGTGTTGCCTTGTCATTTGATTGAATTTCTTATTCCTTGCTTTTACTATACGAATTGAGGACTTGGCTATGTTGTTTCATGGTTGCCTTGTCATTTTCTTGGACTTGAGTTGTTGTGAAAGGCTTGTTTGGTGTTATTTGTGAAAGTTTAGTCGTTAATTCACTTAGTTGTTTGTTTCGTTATTCCTCGTACAAATTTCTGATGGCTATTACTCTTGTTATCTCACTTGTTATCTATTTTGCTATCTTACCTGTTGTTTTTCCGCGTTATCTTAATTGCTATATCTCTCATTATTTTTTTTCGTTCTTTAACTACACATGTTTGTACGGTCAGTATCTTGTCTGAGCCTCGTCATTATCTCATTGAGTTAGGCTCGACACTTACGGAGTACATTGATACGGTTGTACTCATACTACACTTACGTTCTTCTTTTAATTTGCAGATTCTAGCATTGGACCTTGTGGTACTCAGAGGACGGACTAGCTAGATTCGAGGAGACTCGAGGGAATGCTGCACTCTCGTCCGCGGGCCTTGAGGTCACCTTTCTATTAGATCTTCTACTAGTTATTTGTATCAAACAGTGTCATTTATCATTTCAGAGGTTACCAGTTCTGGGAGGCTAATAGACGAATGTTTGATTACACTCGTTATGTTTTACTGAGCTTTACCCTTTATTATGATATCATGTTGTTTTATATCTAATTTTGTTTTCTTATTTCTGTGAAGTATTAGCTTGTCTAGCAACCGGTTTTAGGTGGCATCACAACCCTCTCGTCGGAAAATTGGGTCGTGACATTTGATTTCATACGGTATAAGAAAAACCTGTTAACATGGTTATTTGAGTGGAAAGATGTTAATGCACAAATTGGTTTTATAGATGCCAAAGCTAACCAGTAAAATCTTAGGGGTTTGATTCACAGATCAGGAGTTCAACAACAGTCTAATAAATCCCAAGTTGAAACCTAACTATTTTTCGCACCTCTACAGAAAGGGATGGAAGGGGGTAGCTAGAAGTCTAAAAGCAGTACTGCTATGAATGAAGTTCCTGCTGCTTATACCCAAGAACAGCTTTTGCTGGAAAAAACCGAAGAAAGGTCATTTTTTGGACTGTTTAGAGGAAGACTTTTTCCTTGGAATGCATTTTCCTTTTACAGCCTTTTCCTTCTTCAATTGCTCATCTTCTGCTTCTGCTGTTATTTCTCTCAGTCCTGCCTTTGAGCTCCTGCCCGGTTATAAAGTCACGTCAATTTATATGCTATACACTTAACCAACATTAACTTCAAATTAAAGTAGACACTTTGCCACCCAAATATTAAAAGCCTCAGAAGCTTGTCTACTGTTAACTTTACTGAATTGTAAAAAGTAACCTTTTATAAAACTTTTAGAATTGTAGTAAAATGTTTTTGTAAACTATTCTAATAAAATGTGTACTACTACTCCGTCCGTCTTATATTATCAGTCGTGGTTATTAAAAATAATTATCTCAAATTATTTGTCATTTTAGAAATTAAAGACAAAATTTATTATTTTTTTTCTTTTTTACCATTAGTAATAATTATCCTTGAAAACTACAAACCCCAATGAAAAGAGAAATACGACAGATAATTTGAGACAGAAGGAGTATAACCTTACATTTAGTAGGTGTTTGGACATAAGTGTGAAATTTAGGGACAAAGTAAAATTTATTTTGAAGTTGAAAATATATTTAAAATTTGGAGTAGTGTTTGGATATGAATACAAATTAAAGTTATTTTTGAATTTTTGTGAGTGACTTGGAGTGATATTAGCTTTGGAATTCTTCAAATTCGGGAATTCAACTTTAAATTGGATTTATAGTCTAATACTGATTCCGAAAAAGGTAGAAAGTTTTCGAAAAAAAGTAAAAAGGACCCTTAGTAAATAGTACTCATCATTCAATTTACGTAGTTAAATTTGAATATATACGAAAATTAAGAAGAAAATATAGACTTATAAAATTTGTGATCTTTACCTATACCATAATATATACTACTCCATAATATTTGTATTACTAACAAAATTTCTAATTAAGATAAAATAATTATTTCTAAATTTAGAAAGTTGTGACGAAGGGTAAGACTTGCATGAAAAAAAAGTGATTTTTAGAAAATACCTTTCTTCGTTATAGGAAGATGATTTCTTCAACTGTGGTTCAACTTGAGCTGTTCGTTCCTCTGTCATCATTGATTCAACAATGCTCCCACTGAAATATTCCTTCTCCTCCGACTGCAAATTCCCAAATCGTGGATTCTCCGACATGTACTTGATCTCCTCCACCTCATTCACATCCAAATTCTTTGCCGCCACTTTACACAACACCGCTTTATGAAAACTAGCACTACTACTACTGCTACTCTTCCTAGCCACCACCACCGTGCACGGCGGCGACGGCGGAGGTTGCTTCACAATGGTTGGCTCATTCTTTCCTCTAAACGACACTGAGCCTCCACATGAAATCAATTGGAAAAGCACCGAGTTTCGACCCAGTAATGACTCGGAGGCAACCGGGTCACCATCTTCGAACCGCTTGGACGTGTTGGTAATTTCATTATTAATGGGCTTGTCTGAAAGTGAAGAGGATACTGCTGAAGGAGGAGATAACGAGTTGGTGTGAGTTAACTCGGTCGGATTTTTCCGAGTTATTGGTTGGATTAACTCGTTTTGATCATCAGTGCAAACACCTCTAGAGCATGTGGAATTGGGTGTAGTTGAGCTAGTGTAACTTGATTTCTCTTCATATTCTTCTTCAATATTTTCGTCTAGGTAATGAACGTTGTTCTGAACAATTTCTGGCTCTGTATGTCGTTTTGAACCCACTGATTTGCGTTTTGGCAGGAAGTTTGACTCTTGAATTTGTTGGCAAGTGTTTCTCAGTTGTGGGGACTCTGTTATATGAAGTTGCTGAAATTTTTCTGAACGACAAATTCGTTTTTAGAATAAAACCAAAAAAAAAAAAAAACACTAAGGCATTGTAAAGGAAAAAGTTTCATGAAATTCAGTTACTTATACTATAGTAACAATTTTTGGACATGTCTACGATAACATAGGGTTAAAAAAATTACATGAAATTCTGAAACTGTCTAATAAATTATTGATAAAATCAGGAGTGAAATTTTGATTCATGTTTTTGTGTAAAAAATAATTTGATTGAAAATAAGGGAGTGGGGAGTAATTACCTGTGGAACCTTCAATAATTTCAGAACCTTTGAGAACATACTCAGCGCCTTCAGAAGGGCAGATGAAATCATTTTCAGCCAAGTCATTCCACACATAGCCATTCTTGTAACTCCTACAAAGTTAATTACCATCTTAGCAGTATTTAAATAACCACAGTAAAAAATAGTGTAAAAATAAAGAAACGAATAAATATTAAAATTAGTGAGGTGATAAGAGTATAGGTGTTAAAAGGGCCGGGTCAGCCCGGTTCCGGACCGGCCCAGACCGGTTAAAACCGCAACCGGCCCGGCCCGGTTAAAGGGGGCTGGGCTGGGCTGGGTTAGGGGGGCCGCGCGGGTTGTTCCGTTTACTTTTTAAATACCGGTTACCCGGATCGGTACAACCCGTTAGACAGTGCCGTTAAACCGGTTAATCGGCCCAGACCGGTTTAATGGGTAAATTTTTTTTTTTTTAATTTTTTTTTTGGGAGGTTTACATACCTGTCTAATTTTTAAAAATATAATAGTGGTATATTCTAGTATAAATATTTTATATCTTACACATACCATGAATATACCAATTATTTTATACTAATTAACATAATTTAAAATTGTTGGAATTTAACATATATATCATACACATAATTTGCAAGTATGATACATGTAATAATAGTGGAATACTTTTGTCACTTTTTTGTATGTTTTACAGTGGAAATTGCTTTGAGTATATATTTTATAAGTCTTGATTATACCCTGCGTATATATTTTATACGTATTTAAAATGAAAGAAATATAATTTAAATCATATAGGAGTATTATATAAAGTAAAATACCGGATCCTAGGTTATAAAAAATATAGTGTATATATTTAGGGTATAAATGCTCAAATCATAAATATACATCAAATAAACAACTTGATACAATGTAAAAATACATAAGATAGGCATTAAATATATTTTAGTACACAATAAAAATATATAAGATATTAATTTACTTTTTAAATGCAAACTTTAATTTTGTAATTTTGAAAAAATGTAGCACCTTGCAATTTATAAGTGCAATTTTTTCCCATCTTCCTAACTTACAATAGTTATACAAAATACAAAAAAAAAAAATTTAAAAAATACAATAAACCCACCCCGGCCCGGCCCCCTCAACTCGTAACCCTTACGGTTCAATTTTTACCCGGATGAACCCGAACTCGTTAAACCCGTTAAGCCCCAACCCGTAACCGGCCCGGACCATAACCCGTACGGGTCCAAAAAAGCAAACCCAGCCCGGCCCGGCCCGGCCCACCCGTTTAACACCCTTAGATAAGAGTAACTCCTATTTGTTACATCATGCTAATTAATTATCAGCTATCAATTTTTGGGTTAATTTCATAAATGATCATATAATTATGATTTTTTTTCACAAAACTCATATAACTTTGTCTTCTCACACAAAAATTATAAAAATTTTACTAACTCGCACAAAAATCATAGTGATCGAAAAATATACTAATTTTTAGTAGTATTTTCTTTTTTTTGTAGTTTTTTATTTTTTATTTTTTATTTTCAGTCTAATAAATAATAAACCAATTAAAATAGAAATGACTCAACCCCCGCCCTGGCCCACCCAACCCAATACTCATATATATAAATTAAAATAATACTACAAAAAAAATGCATAGTAAATCCTTCAAAACATGATACTTCTATCTTTTATTTTTCTTTTCAAGATTTTTATTCAAATTGATCGCATTTTTACTTCAAGTGCTCTCTAATTATATCTTTAATTTCTTTGTTTTTTTTTTTTTTAGGATCTCATGCATTCTGAAGTTGGAACTAAATTTTTTATGGGGGAAGAATTCACTTTTAGTATTATTTTAACTCACGTATATAGATATTGGGTCAGGGTTGGATCATTCCTATTTTAAGGGAAAATATAAAATTAGCCGGTCGGGCGAAACTATTGCATTTGCTAGCTAAAATATATATATAGAATGTCTATGTTATAATACACACATATATAAAAAATATTTTATCAGCTATTATTTTTAAGAGCGACTAAAAATATACTCAGATTTCTTCTATTTTAATTGGGTAATTATTTATTAGACTGAAAAAAAAATAAGAAAATACTACTGGAAAATTTATTTTCGACCACTATGATTTTTATGTGAGTTGGTGAAAATTTATAATTTTTGTGTGAGACAGTTTATATAACTTTGCTGGAAAAAAAATCATAGTTATATGAACCTCAATTTTCATTTACTTAAGCACGAATTTTATTTCTATAAACTCACCTCATATTTTCTCTAGAAATACCTTATGACCTACATAACTATCTTCATTCCAAGCTACAAATGTAAGCACAAAAGAAGAAAAGAACGATGATCTCATTAATCTTCTATTCATTTAATTTTTTAAATTTTGAACTTAGCTAAGTTCAACATTTTGGCATAAATTTCAAATATGAAATTTTTTTTCTTCTAATATGCATGAATTCTTCCCTCTTTCACATTTGGTAATTTCATTCATCACTGTGTTAAAGATTTTTAGGTCTAGTTTGGCCATAGATTTGGCTATTTCTTTTTCAAAAAATTTTGAAAATATTGTTTGTTCATGGAATATAACTAGTTTGTGAAAAAAAATTACAAGTTCATAAAAATTGGGTTAGGCAGTTTTGGGTGATTTTATTTTTCCGCTAATAAAACTTCAATTTTTCTTTTTTCAAATTAAATATATGTCCAAACATAATTTCAACTTTCAAAAATAACTCGTTGTTCAAGTTTCAACTAAAATTTATCTTTAACATTTGTTAAACTAGGAGAAAAAACAGGAAGCGTAGATGAACAAAGGGCATTTACCTTTTGCAAGACCAAGAATAGAGTGAAGGCATGCCTCTACCTCTCAAGATAGTAAGCCTATCAATCACATCTGTGCAAGATTTGCATTCCATTCCATTTATTTCACAGCAAATACAACACCAATAAATCAAGAGAAAGAAAAAAGACAATAAACGTATATAGTGACCTTTCAAGCGAAGCTGTTGATGAGCAAGATGAGTGACTTCCATGTAATGAGGATGTTCAAGTTGCCCATTTCTTGATAAGTAATACACAACTTGAACCTTTCTGAAACTTGGTCTTATCACTGATCTTCTGCTGCTTTGTGATTTCCCTCTTTCTCTTTCTGGGCTATTCTCTCTGCATATTCTTCTTCCATTCCCAACCTCCATTTTCTTTCTTTTTCTTTTCCTCTATATTTTGCTTTGTCTTTGTCGTTGAAAAGTGACTCCTTTTTTTATGATCTCAGAAAAGCTAGTTAATGGAGAATGGGAGATTGAGTCAAAGGAAAATACAAGGCCTACTCCTCGAACACTGCATATAAGCAATAGAAATTCACTGTATTTTTTTCTACTGAGTCTACTGCCTACTGTGCCTTGAGATCCTATGGAGAGGGAATTAGGTGTTGAGTCATGATCACCTTTTTAATTCTCCTTCTCTTTTGACTTTTACCTGCTATGGTTTTTAAATTGGAAACGGAAGAAAAAAAAGTAAATTTATCAGAAAAGCATAAAATATTTAAAATCTGAAATGACCTTTAAGCCTTTTTGTCTTTCGTTAAATAAATTTTTTAATTTAGTACATAAAATAACATAAATCATCTTTGCAATAGAAGCATGTCGTTACCTATGTAAAACAGAAAGTTCCAAATTAAATTATTTCCGAGAGACTAAATATTATCAGTGTATGAAATCCTTTACATATCAACCCACTAAGCTCACAACTTTGCGACTAGTTTTAAGTCTATGATGATAGCCTTTATCCGAGTGTAGTATTAGAGTAGGGAAAGCTGGCTAGGTTGCTGACCATATTGTATTTACTATGGCACTCAATGTCCTCCTACTTTTTAGCAGTGTTTTGTCGTTCAACTTTAATTTATCCCATAATCCAAGTACTTTGTTAAGTTGGATACGTACTATAGAGTAGTTGTAGATTATGAAAAAGACTTTGTTGCTGCAACTTCATTATTCTCTTTTGGATTGTTTTCCAACAATAGCCAGCTTTCGGCTGAGAAAACTTATTGGACTACTCTAACCACACGTACATCCTACTGCAATAAAATACTAGTACTAGTCTAATACTGGAGTAATAAGTGTATGATGTGTTTTCTACTCGGGGATTCAAATCTGCTCTCATTATATCTCGAATCACAAGAGTAAATGTGTACTCCCTCCGTTTCAATTTATGTGAACCTATTTGATTGAGCACGGAGTTTAAGAAAAAATAAAGACTTTTGGAATTTGTGGTCCTAAGCAAGTCAAAAAGGGGTCCAGAGTATTTGTGTGATTATAAAAGCTTCTCATTAAGGGTATAATGGTAAGTTTAAGCTAAATTGTTACCAAATTTAGAAAGAGATCATTATTTTTGGAATAGACCAAAAAGGAAATAGATTCACATAAATTGAAACAGAATAGTATAATAGATATCGGTGGAAACATTCGGAGAAATACTTCTCGATTTTGTTGAAGAACAGTAAGATTAAGTTGAGGTCAAAACTAACGTTATGGACCTGGTGGAATCTACTACTATATCTTTGTACTAACACTGTACCAGTTGATGCAATGCAGTCGCTCAAATTACAAAATAACTCTACCTGGTTGGAGGTAACAACATAGTGATTTCAATTTGTCGGAAGAGTAACTCGTACTTTTAATGGATTGGTTGTAGTTGTTGTATATTCAAATTTCATTTAAATCTACTTAAATCTTTCAAAAATTAATTAAGGAGTTGGGAGGGAAAATGGAATATGAAAGTTTGAAAAAATGAAAGAAGTCAGCAACTCTTTCACTATATACTTCAGATCCCGTGGATAGGCCCATATATGCTAATTTATGTGATGTTCTTTTTTTTAATCAGTCTAAAAAATAATATTTTTCTACTAGTTTAACAATTTGACTTTACGCATTTTTTACCTCAATGAGATGATTTATGGGTACAAAAAAATTTTATGGCTAAGTTTTAGACCATAAATTTTAAAAGATATTTTTAAACTCATGTATTCAGTCCAATACCCTCAATAAGTAATACACCTTAAAGGATCGTTTGGTTGGTTGATGTTGGGCTGAGTAGGTTTTGTTTTGATAATTAACAAAGGAACACATGCATGAACCAGGTCCATGAAAAATGTACACAGGGCACGGGCAGATTCAAGCACAAGGCATGCCCGTGAAGGGGATAGGCACAAGTTATATATGATATCCCCTGAACGAAAAAGATGCATAATTGATAAGGAGCAGGACCCCTTAATTGAAGAGAACTCTATCCTATATAAGAGGAGTTAGAAGTTAAAGATAACTAGAACTCTTCCACCATGGGAGAGTAAAACATTAGAGCTCTAGTTAATCCTTATTCTACTTACTCTCTCTCTCTCTCTCTCTCTCTCTCTCTCTCTATATATATATATATATATATATATATATATATATATATATATATATATGTATGTATTTGTTGTGTTCTCTTTTACAGGTGACGCACTATAACGACCCGGCCGGTCGTTTCGAGAGTTATAGCCCCGTTCCCCCATTTCCTGCTTCTTTCATGTTCTTCAACTACATTATGATATACAGGGTTAGTTGGTTCGGGTTCGGAGTGATTTCGGAGTGAATTGAGATACATATTCTCTTATTGGAAGGCTTAAGTTTGAAAAAATTGATCGGATGTTGACTTATGTGTAAACGACCTCGGATTTGAATTTTGTTGGTTCCGTAGCTCCGTTAGGTGATTTTGGACTTAGGAGCGCGTCCGGAATGTGATTTGGAGGTCCGTGGTAGAATTAGGCTTGAATTGGTGAAAGTTAGAATTTTAACAACTTTGGCCGACAGCGAAAATTTTGATATCGGGATCGGATTGGAGTTCCGGGAGTTGGAGTAGGTTCGTGGTGTTATTTTTGACTTATGTGCAAAATTTGAGGTCATTCGGAGGTGGTTTGATAGGTTTCAGCATCGTTTGCGGAATTGGAAGTTTAGAAGTTCTTAGGCTTGAATCCGGGGTAATTTGGTATTTTGATGTTGTTTTGAGTGATTTGAAGGTTCGACTAAGTTCGTATGGGGTTATATAACTTGTTGGTAAGTTTGGTCGAGGCCCTGGGAGCCTCGGGCTGATTTCGGGTGATTAACGGAACAAGTTTAAAGTTTGAAGTTTTGCTGAAGTTGGCTATTGCTGGTGTAAATCGCACCTGCGAGGATATTGCCGCAGGTGCGATGATCGCAGGCGCGGCGCGGAGGCGCAAATGTAGAGTTTGGCGTTGGGTTGGGAAATCGCAGGTGCAAGAAATGGTGTGCATCTGCGAGCCCGGAGATGCGATAATAGGCGGCCGATGTGGATGAGGAGATCTTGACTGTTTTCGCAGAAGCTGAGGAGTGAGCGCAGATGCGCATCCGCAGGTGTGAGACCTGGGACGCAGGTGCGGGGCTAGTGTTTTAAGTGAGTTTCTGCAGAAGCGGAGTTCTAACTGCAGAAGCGGCTCGGTAGGTGCGGATAAAGGACAGCAAGTGTGGTTTTGCTTGACAGAAAGTATAAGTAGAGGACTTCAGGATTTTTCTCATTTTCACATCTTTGAACTCGGACTACGGGGCATTTTGAAGAGATTTTTGAAGGGAATTCGAGGTTATCACTGAGGTAAGTCCTTGATCCTAATTATCTTTGGCAATGATATTTTTCCATGTATTTGTACACCTAGTTGGTGAGTTTTTTAGGTGAAATTTGGGAGTTAGGGCTTGAGAATCGGAGAGTGAGTTTTGGGGTTTTGGATGACCAACTGGTGTCAGATTTTGATAAATTTAGTATGGTTGGACTCATGAGTGAATGGGCTTTCAGGTTTTGTGATTTTTGTTGGATTTCGAGACGTGGGCCCGGGGCCGGGTTTAAGCCGATTTCGGATTTTTGGCTATAATTTGGTATTTTCTTGTGGAAATTTATTCCTTTAGCCTATATTGATCGTATTGTATTGCTTGTGGCTAGATTCGGGATGTTTGGAGGCCGATTAAAGAGGCAAAGGCATCGCGGAGTAGGATTTTTGCTTGGTTTGAGGTAAGTAACGCTTCCAAACTTGGTTATTAGAGTTCAAAACCCCAAACTATGTGTTATGTGATTAGTATTGAGTTGATGCACATGCCAAGTGACGGGCCTGGCGGCGTGCACCGTGAGAATTGTGACCTGTGTGATTCTACAGCACTGTTTAGTGACTCTATCCTGTTGATATCCATGTTTTCATCATGTGATAAAGTAGTTGAGCTGTAATCATGCTAGATATCATCTTTAGGCTTTGTGCCGGTTGTCACGCCCCAAACCTGGGCCTGGACGTAACACGGCACTCGGTGCCTGACTACATGTGACCGAGCGAACCAACTGACTGGCTGAATCAACATGTGATATCATAACATACTGAATAAGGAAGATAAACTAACACATGCTGATATACTAAAAGTCTGGATGATATAAATCAGAGTGCGGAAATACTAATACAATTCTGAAACATATTTGCAGCCAACATAGCTTAACATGAAAAGCCCGAGACTCTGTCTAACTCTTACTCTAGTCTATGAAGCCTCTAATGAAGTACTAAAAGCACTGACTGTCTGAAAATACTGAAGACTGTAAGGTAATGATAATGGCCCGGAAGAACTGGGGATCACCAAGTAGCTGGTACGAGAATCCTAGCGCTCTAAATCATCAACCTGTAAATCATTACCTGCATCATGAGATGCAGGCCCCGGGCAAAAGGTACGTTAGTACATTTGAATTGCACTGGTATGTAAAGCAACTGAAAGAAAGAATTATAAATGCTGAAACTGAAACTAAGTTGATAGCTGAGAATTGATAATTAATAGCTGAAATGATAACTGGTAACTGATAACTTAACTGAACAGGTAATTGATAACTTAACTGATAACTGATAACTGAACTGATAACTGGTGACTGAAATGATAACTGATAACTGAACTGAACAAAGGAAGTAAGGATATGAATACTCCCTCTTCTAAATGATGAACAACCTGTTTATCTGAATAAATAAACTACGGCCTCAGGCCCAATATATATATATATATATATATAACCAGTAGGGCCCTTACCTTCCTCGTCACTACACGACCGAGGTTAGGCTTGGCGTTTACTAAGTACCGCTGTGGTGTACTCATGTCCTTTCCTGCACATGTTTTTCGTGTGCAGATCCAGGTTCTTCGCCTCAGCCATANTGTGTGTGTGTGTGTGTGTGTGTGTGCGCACAGTTGCGGCCTCGGGCCCAAGTATACATATACATAACTGTGGCCTCAGGCCCAAAGATGCATAAAGCATAAACTGCGCCCTCAGACCAAAGATGCATAAAACATAAACTGCGGCCTCAGGCCAAAGATGCATAAAGCATAAACTGCGGCCTCAGGCCCAAATACAGGTGTTCAACATTCAGGGATTTAAAATCGGGAACTGAGAATCATACTGCAATACATTATAGTGAAATACTGAATCACACTGAGTTACATGATACTGGAATACTGGATCACATTGAGTTACTTGATATTGGAATACTAGATCACACTGAGTTACATACTACTAGAATACTGAATAGGACTAGACTAAGATGTGTATTCTTGAACTGATTATGAAAACTAAAACTTCAACTGTTTATGGCATACTGAGTAATCTATACTAAGACTCGGGGGCATCAAACCCAAGTCTATATTGAATACGCGTTGAGCTTACAACGTTTAGAATGAAAGTGGTGAACGAGTTATGAAGCTAGAGAATAGAAGTTCTACAACTATTCAAGGAACTAGGCTTAACTATATTTCTGCGGCAATTGGTAACGTCGTAAAAGAAACATAGTGTAGGGAGAACCATTAAAATTTCCAAACATAGAGAGTTAGCCTCACATATCTTAACTTCCTGCTCTTGAGCGTAATACAACATTCGCCAACCCTTTCAACTTTAATCTATATCAATACAAGTCAAAGGGATTCCATATTAGCTATGATGCTCATGTTTTGGTCACTTAAGTATCTTATCAAACACTTGGTGAGAATAAAGCTTCATAGTCCATATTAATGGTGTCTCTACACCCAATAACCTATTCTCTTGTTCCTAGATAAATTCTAAAGTCTCAATGGTTATAATCAACATTATTCTTTATCACCCATAAAGTAAACAACACCCTTAACCAATAATCAACAATCAACACCCCAAACCTATAATCGTTCATGCTTATCAAACCCATAAACTCATATCTCATGAACTAGGGTTTAAAATCATTAAACCAATGCTAGAATCAATTAGAGGGTGAAAACATTACATTTTTGAAGTTCGAACCCTTTGAATTCGAGTTCTAGGCTTCCTTCTCTCAACAATGATGTCCCAATCGAATATCTAATGATATGGAGGGTTTAACCATATTAATAAGATGTTGGAAAATTGAAATTAACTTAGAATCACCATTAAAACTTACCTTGGGTGATGGAAGGACCCTAAAGGAGTTAGGTTTTTTAGAGTTCCCCTTTCTAGAGCAAGTTTTTATGTTTTGGAGATGTGGGGGACGAAGTAGGGCTTTAAAGTGACCCCCCACGAGTGCGCCCGCGCATCTGTAGACCTGACCGTGCTACTGACCGCACAAAACGGCAGTAACACTGCCTCAAAAGAAGCGCAGCCCGCTAGGGGCGCGCATATCGTATACTGTTCTGTAAAATACGCATAACTTTTTGCACAGAGATCCGTTCGGGCTCCATAATATATCGTGGGAAAGCTATTTCAAAGGCCTACAACTTTCATGCTTTGAGTTATCCCAAATTCCTTACAAATTTTCACTACACCCTACTGGAAGACAGACCTTCTGCAAACTTAGTCGATTTTGTCAAATCTTATGCACCTCACTTTCCATCTTGATTTTGAAACAACTATTTTACCCATAATCATCCCGGTGGGACTTCACATGTCCAAAATATAACCTTACTACTCCTTTAACTCATTCATACCTAAGCCGAATTTACGGGGTGTTACACCAGTATTGTTTGGACCCTTAGCGACCATTTTTTGCTGTTATCTGACTAGTTTTCATTTAATATTCCATACTCAGTCATGATCATGCATTTTTATATCATATCTCAGTCGCAGTTATTTATCTATTCATCATATCATTGTTCCGGGTTGTTTTCATGACATTGTGAGCCCGTGGTGAGACAGGAGAGGTTGATGACTGAGTGAGGCCGAGAGCCTGGTTATGAGTGACAGTTATGCACGCCGCAGCGGTTATATTGATGATTATGATAACACTTGGGCTACAGGAGCCCCTCCGTAGTCTGTAACACACCCCCAGTGAGCGCGAATAATATTATTGAGGGATGGATTTCCCTGAATATGGATTTGTCCGAAGTACTTGATACCTGGAGATGGATTTCTCCACAGGGTTGGATTGCCCTTTTTCCTCGGTACGGGGTGACTTGCAGTCAGTGTTGTATATGTTCTGGGATGGATTTCACTGGGCCGGATGGTGCAGCGCCACTTACATGGCAGAAGTTTTCTGTTCTTTTCTTAGAGAAGTATGTGCCGCAGTCTTGTAGAGAGGAGCTGCGCAAATAGTTCAAGCAGTTGCGTCAGGATGGTATGGCGGTGATGCAGTACGAGATGAGATTTTTTGAGTTGGCCTGTCATGATGTTTGGTTGGTTCCCACGGACAGGGAGAGGATCAGGAGGTTCGTTGATGGCCTCACATACCATCTGCGTGTACTTATGACTAGAGAGAGGATGTTTGGTGCTACTTTTGAGGAGGTTGTTGACATTGCTCAGGAGATAGAGTCGGTCCGCAGTCAGGAGCGGGTTGAGAGAGATGCCAAGAGGTCTCGTGGTTCAGGTAGCTTTGGTGGTGTTCCTTCTGGGGGTCAGTTTCATCACGGTAGAGGTCGTCCTTTCAGGAATGCTCAGACAGCCCGCCCAGTTCACCTTGGTGCACTATCTGGCCACGGTTCTAACAATTCTAATCAGGGCCACTCATCACTCAGTGCCCTTCCAGCTCAGAGTTCGTCTCATGCACCATCAACTCAAGGTTCATATATGCCGAGGCCTTCTAGCGGGTATCCCGATTCTCGGGGCTCCCTTCTGTCCCCACCGCCAGTGGCCGGTAGAGGTTGCTTTGAGTGTGGAGATTTGGGTCATATCAAGAGGTACTATCCCCCCCTTATGAGAGGATCGTCTTAGTATAGGAGTCAGCCTTCGACTTCTGCACTAGTTACTTCACCACCCGCCCAGCCAGCTCGGGGTGGAGGTCAGTCAGCTAGGGGTCACCCTAGAGGGGAAGGTCGATCAGGTGGCAGTCAAGCCAATTTCTATACACTCCCTGCCAGACCAGATGTCATTGCTTCAGACACAGTGATCGCAAGTATTATCTCCGTTTGTCATCGAGATGCTTCTGTATTATTTGACCCTGGTTCCACCTATTCATATGTATCGTCATATTTTGCTCATTATCTGGACATGACCCGTGAGTCTCTAGTTTCATCTGTTTGCATATCTACGCTGGTAGGCAATAATATTGTTGTGAACCATGTATGCCGGTTGTGTGTAGTGACTATTGGGGGATTAGAGACTAGAGTTGATCTGTTGCTGCTTAGTATGGTTGACTGATGCTGGGAATGGATTAGTTGTCTCCGTGTCATGCTATTCTGGAGTGTCACGCTAAGACGGTGACGTTGGCTATGCCGGGATTTTTATGGATTGAGTGGCAAGGTTCATTCGATTATGTTCCCGGTAGAGTGATTTCATTCTTGAAGGCCCAGCGTATGGTTGGGAAGGGCAGTATTTCTTATTTGGCCATTGTGAGGGAGGTTAGTGCAAAGACTCCTACTATTGATTCAGTTCCGGTGGTGCGAGATTTTCCTGATGTATTTCCTGTAGACCTGCCGGGCATGCCACCGGACAGGGATTATGACTTTGGTATTGATTTGGTGCTGGACACTTAACCCATTTCTATTCCACCGTATCGTATGGCACCGGCGGAGTTAAAGGAATTGAAGGAGCAACTTCAGGAACTCCTTGATAAAGGGTTTATTCGGCCTAGTTTGTCACCTTGGGTGCACTAGTTCTATTTGTGAAGAAGAAAGATGGCACTATGAGAATGTGCATTGATTACAAGCAATTGAACAAAGTCACAACCAAGAACAAGTTTCCTTTGCCTCGTATTCATGATTTATTTGACCAGCTTTAGGGAGCGAGGGTGTTCTCCAAGATCGACTTGAGGTCAGGGTATCACCAGTTAAAGATTAGGGACTCAGACATTCTTAAGACAACTTTCAAGACCCGATATGGTCATTATGAGTTCCTTGTGATGTCTTTTGGGCTGACCAGCGCCCCAGCAGCGTTTATGCATTTGATGAACAGCGTGTTTTGGCCTTATCTCGACTCGTTCATTATTGTATTCATTGATGATATCCTGGTGTACTCTCGTAGCTAGGAGGAGCACGCCAAGCATTTGAGGGTTGTATTACAGCGGTTGAGGGAGGAGAAGCTTTATCCCAAGTTCTCAAAGTGTGAGTTTTGGATCAGTTCAGTAGCGTTCTTGGGGTACGTGGTGTCTAGTGAGGGTATTCAAGTTGATCCAAAGAAGATAGAGGCGGTTCAGAGTTGGCCTAGACTGTCCTTAACCTCAGAGATTCAGAGTTTTCTTGGTTTGGCTGGTTACTACCCTCGGTTTGTTTAGGGTTCCTCGTCTATTGCATCGCCCTTGACCAAATTGACCAAATGGGTGCTCCTTTCAGGTGGTCGAATGAGTGTGAGGCGAGCTTTCAGAAGCTCAAGATTGCCTTGACCACAACTCCAGTGTTAGTTCTGCCATCAGCTTCTGGCTCTTATAAAGTATATTGTGATGCTTCTCGGGTCGGTATTGGGTGTGTTTTGATGCAAGAGGGTAGAGTGATTGCTTATGCCTCGCGTCAGTTGAAGCCCCATGAGAAGAACTACTATGTTCATGATTTAGAGCTGGGTGCCATTGTTCACGCGTTGAAGATTTGGAGGCACTATCTCTATGGTCTATCTTGTGAGGTGTTTACTGATCATTGTAGCCTCCAACACTTGTTTAAGCAGAAAGATCACAATTTGAGGCAGCGGAGATGGTTGGAGCTGCTAAAGGACTATGATATTACCATTTTGTACCATCCGGGAAAGGCCAATGTGGTGGTCGATGCCTTGAGTACAAAGACAGTGAGTATGGGTAGTCTTGCATTCCTTTCTGTTGGTGAGAGACTCCTTGCAGTTTATGTTCAGGCTTTGGCCAACCAGTTCGTGAGATTGGATATTTCAGAGCCTAGTTGGGTCCTAGCTTGTAGGGTTTCTCGGTCTTCCTTATTCGGTCAGATCAGAGAGCGTCAGTATGATGATCCTTATTTTCTTGTCCTCAAGGATAGGGTTCAACACAGTGATGCCAGGGATGTGACTATTGGTGAGGATGGGGTATTGAGGATGCAGGCCAGATATGTGTGCCCAATTTAGATGGGCTGCGGGAGTTGATTCTTGAGGAGGCCCATAGTTTGCGGTATTCCATCCATCCAGGTGCCACGAAGATGTATCAGGATTTGAGACAGCTCTATTGGTGGAGGAGAATGAAGAAAGATATAGTAGGGTTTGTAGCTCGGCGTCTCAACTGTCAGCAGGTGAAATATGAGCATCAGAGACCGGGTGGCTTGCTTAAGAAGATAGAGATTCCATAGTGGAAGTGGGAACGGATCACCATGGATTTTGTAGTTGGCCTCCCACGGACTTCGAGGACGTTCGATGCTATTTGGGTGATTGTGGATCGGTTAATCAAGTCCACGCACTTCATTCTTATGAGCACTACCTATTCTTCAGGGCGGTTGGCTGAGATTTATATCGGAGAGATTGTTCGCCTTCATGGGGTGCCAGTTTCCATCATTTCAGACAGAGGCACACAGTTTGCATCGCAGTTTTGGAGGGCCGTGCAGCGAGAGTTGGGCACTCAGGTTGAGTTGAGAACAACATTTCACCCTCGGACGGACGAACAGTCCGAGTACACTATTCAGATATTGGAGGACATGCTATGCGCATGTGTCATTGATTTTGGGGGTTCATGGGACCAGTTTCTGCCACTCGTGGAGTTTGCTTACAACAATAGTTATCAATCGAGTATTCAGATGGCTCCGTATGAGGCTTTATAAGGGAGGCGGTGCAGATCTCTAACGGGTTGGTTTGAGCTAGGTGAGACTAGGCTTTTGGGTACAGACTTGGTTTGGGATGCATTGGACAAGGTGAAATTGATTCAGGAGCAGCTTTCGTACGGCGCAGTCGAGACAAAAGAGTTATGCTGACAGAAAGGTCCGTGATGTGTCTTACATGGTTGGGGAAAAGGTCTTGCTGAAGGTTTCACCCATGAAGGGTGTTATGAGATTGGGAAGAAGGGCAAGTTGAGCCCTCGATTTATTGGGCCGTTTGAGGTGCTTCGGAGGATTGGGGAGCTGGCCTATGAGCTTGCTTTGCCACCCAGCTTATCGAGCGTGCATCCAGTATTTCATGTTTCTATGCTTCGAAAGTATGTCGGCGATCCATCTCATGTTTTATATTTCAACACGGTTTAGTTGGATGGCGTTTTGACTTATGATGTGAAGCCGGTGGCTATTTTGGGGCGTCGGGTTCAAAAGTTGAGGTCAAAGAATATAACTTCAGTAAAGGTGCAATGGAGAGGTCAGCCTGTGGAGGAGGCTACTTGGGAGACCGAGCTGGTGATGCAAAGCAGATACCCACACCTATTTTAGGCTCCAGGTATGTTTCTAGACCCGTTCGAGGACGAATGTTTGTTTAAGAGGGGGAGGATGTAACGACCCGGCCGATCGTTTCGAGAGTTATATCCCCATTCCCATATTTCTTGCTTCTTTCGTGTTCTTCAGCTACATTATGATATACCGGGTTAGTTGGTTCGAGTTCGGAGTGGTTTCGGAGTGAATTGAGACACATAGTCTCTTATTTGAAAGCTTAAGTTGGGAAAAGTTGATCGGATATTGACTTATGTGTAAACGACCTTGGATTTGAATTTTGATGGTTCTGTTAGCTCCTGTAGGTAATTTTGGACTTAGGACCGCGTCCGGAATGTGATTTGGAGGTCCATGGTAGAATTAGGCTTGAATTGGCGAAAGTTAGAATTTTGGCGACTTTGGCCGACAGTGGAAATTTTCATATCGGGGTCGAATTGGAGTTCCAGGAGTTGGAGTAGGTTCGTGGTATCATTTTTGACTTGTGTGTAAAATTTGAGGCCATTCGGAGGTGGTTTGATAGGTTTCGGCATCATTTGCGGAATTTGGAAGTTTAGAAGTTCTTAGGCTTGAATCCAGGGGTAATTTGGTGTTTTGATGTTGTTTTGAGTGATTTGAAGGTTCAAATAAGTTCGTATAGGGTTATATGACTTGTTGGTAGGTTTGGTTGAGGCCGCGAGGGCCTCGGGTTGATTTCGGGTGATTAACGGAACAAGTTTGGAGTTTAAACTTTTGCTGAAGTTGGCTATTGCTGGGTAATCGCACCTGCGAGGATATTGCCGCAGGTGCGCTGATCGCAGGCGCGACAGGGAGGCACAGATGTGGAGTTTGGCGTTGGATTGGGAAATCACAGGTGTGAGAAATGGTGCGCATCTGCGAGCCCGCAGATGCGATAATGGGCTGCAGATGCCGATGAGGAGATCTTGGTTGTTTCCGCAGAAGCGGAGGGGTAAGCGCAGGTGTGCGTCCGCATGTGCGAGTCCTGGGACGTAGGTGCGGGGCCAATGTATTAAGTGAGTTTCCGCAGAAGCGGAGTTCTAACTGCTGAAGCGGCTCCGTAGGTGCGGTTTTGCTGGACCAAAAGTATAAATAGAGGACTTCGGGATTTTTCCCCATTTTCACATCTTTGAACTCGGACTTTGGGGGATTTTGAAGAGATTTTGGAAGGGAATTCGAGGTTATCACTGAGGTATGTCCTTGAGCTTAATTATCTTTGGCAATGATGTTTTTCCATATATTTTTACACCTAGTTGGTGAGTTTTTAAGGTGAAATTTGGGAGTTAGGGCTTGAGAATTGGAGAGTGCGTTTTGGGGTTTTGGATGACCAAATGGTGTCAGATTTTGATAAATTTTGTACGGTTGAACTCGTGAGTGAATGGGCTTTCAGGTTTTGTGACTTTTGTCGAATTCCGAGGCGTGGGCCGGGGGTCAGGTTTGAGCCGATTTTGAATTTTTGGCTATAATTTGGTATTTTCCTGTGGAAATTGATTCCTTTAGCATATATTGATCGTATTGTATTGCTTGTGGCTAGATTCGGGATGTCTGGAGGCTGATTTGAGTGGCAAAGGCATCGCAGAGTGGGATTTTTACTTAGTTTGAGGTAAGTAACACTTGGTTCTGAGGGTTCGAAACCCCGAACTATGTGTTATGTGATTAGTATTGAGGTGACACACATGCCATGTGATGGGCGTGCGGACGTGCACCGTGAGAATTGTGACCTGTGTGATTCTACGACACTGTTTAGTGACTCTATCCTATTGATATCCATGTTTTCATCATGTGATAAAGTAGTTGAGCTGTAATCATGCTAGATATCATCTTTAGGCTTTATGCTGATATTGTTTGGACCCTTAGCAGTCGTTTCTTGCTGTCATCTCACTAGTTTTTATTTAATATTCCATGCTTAGTCATGATCATGCATTTTTATATCATATCTCAGTCTTAGTTATTTGTTGATTCATATCATTGTTCCACGTTGTTTTCATGACATTGTGAGCCCGTGGTGAGACTGGAGATGGTGATGACTGAGTGAGGCCGAGAGCATGATTATGAGTGATAGTTATGGGATCGGGCTGCAGCCGCAGTGGATATATTGATGATTATGATAGCGCTTGGGCTGCAAGAGCCCCCCGGAGTCTGTAACACACCCCTAGTGAGCGCGGATGATATTATTGAGGGATGGATTTCCCTAGACATGAATTTGTCAGAAGTACTTGATACCTGGAGATGGATTTCTCCACAGGGTTGGATTGCCCTTTTTCCTCGGTACGGGGTGACTTGCAGGCAGTGTTGTATATGTTTCAGGATGGATTTTCTTGGGCCGGATGGCCATATACGTACCGAGTGGTTGAGCACTTGAGAGTGGAGGCACATGATGCATTTCATACAGTTTGTGCATTGGTATGTAGAGATAGCTGAGTTGCATATCGTACACTGTTCAGATCGGTATTTACTTTACTGCTTTGAGCTATATATTTGACTTGAAAGCATGCCTACGTTTATGCACATTTATTTCTAATATACCTGTTGAGGTTGAGTACGTCACTACCTTTCAGTCCAAGTTGGACTTGTTACTTACTGAGTTGGTATACTCACATTACTCCCTGCACCTCGTGTGCAGATCCAGACGACTCTGTTCACAGTGGTGGTTGCTGATCGAGGGTCCTAGAGATTTGGGGACTATCAAGGTAGCTGCACTGCGTTCGCGGGCCTTGACTCTCCTTCTTTATCTTTGTCTTACTTTTAGTTTATATTTCTAGACACTGTAGTAGGCTGTATTTTTGATCTAGACGCTCATGTATTTCGTGACACCTTGGTTTTGGGCTGGATTGTATCACTTTGGGATTTTTCTTATGTTTCAGACAGTTTTCTTTAATGTTAAATGCTTTCGTTAAATGTTTTCAAACTTATTGTTGTGGGTGTTGGGAGTTGAGTTGAGGCTGGCCTAGTTCCACGATAGGCGCCATCACGACTGTAGGTTTTGGGTCGTGACACGCACAAACGCTGAAGTTAAGCAAGAACTGAGAGCAAAATAGTAAGGCATTTTGCAACCAATTCTCGTGTGTTTCAAGTGTGCGAACCTAGAGCTAAATGAACCAGATAGAAGAACCAGTTCTATGTGTCCATCGTTTATTATAGTTCAGTTGTAGTAGGGCTTTTAAGTTATACCTTTTAGCTTTCTTTAGAAGCATTTGTACTAGGTACTTTGAGTTGTATTGTTCAAGTTAGAGTTAGCTAGAAGCTATCGCAACAGCCTGAGGCTGGTTGCCACAAGGGTTAGAGGTAATCCTTAGGTTTACAAGAGTTTTGTAAACATTGTTGTTTGGCTCAGAGTTGTAGTGAAGTTTTGGGAAAAATCCTACTGGGAAGTAGCTCGTGGGTTTTTCACCTTTCGAGCCGTGTGTTTTCCACGTAACAATACTTGTGTTCTTTACTTCTGCATTTATTATTCCGCAACTGTATTGTAAGGAACTCGTAGAAGAACCAAGTCCTTCTATAATCTATGCATGCAAAAAATTGGACACTACACAACTCCTCCCTCTTGTGTGGTATTGAAGTACAAAACATCAGTTGAATTAGGGATAGTAATTTTGTGATTAAATACAAAATTATTCTATTTCGTGCTTGGCTGAACTTTTGAATTCAGGATTAGTTCTACCACAATTGTGGTATTTTTTTATTGCATAGTAACAGTTGGATAATAATTCCGGATTACTAATACCATTATAAAACACACGGCAATGATGCCCTTCTCCAAGGTTCTTCCCTCAAAGTCCTTTAAAATATTTAATGTTAAAATTGAAATTAACGTTTATCCCAACTTATCAGTAAACACAAATACATATTTTATTTTATACTTCATGTATATTATTTTTAATTTAGTAAATCAAATATCTACCAATAAAATACGTCTACAATAATTCCATTATTATTTAATTCCCATATCCGAGATATCTTTTTCTCAACCAAACGACCCTTAATTGAATGAACACTGGAAAAGGTTAAAAAGGCAAACGGTGTCGGTGAGGGCTATTGAATGGCCTGGGATTCACTCAAAAGTGAAGTTGTGACATCGCATCCCAATCCAATCCAAAATGTGACTAAACAAACAGTGCCCATTCTTGTCCTTCACAAATTGTGGACTTGTTGTAGGCAGGTCAATTTGTCCATGCATGGATACCACGTGAACATGCATGCAAATTTTCAGACCCTAGCCCTAGTACCTATATACTACTATGTCATTCACTACTATGACTTCTAGGGGGAGCAAAAGAGGCAATTCTGAGCTTCTTCTGTAGTTGCGTGGTACAGGTCCTCTTTCAGGGTTAGTGGATTTTCTTATTTTTAATTTAAGGTAAAATACACAAAGAGATACTTAAAGTTACCGTATGCTCCAACTTACCAGGTGATCATATAGATAGTTTAAGTTGACACAAATATGGTTCATGAACACCCGAATCTGGCAGATTACATGCGTGAGACACAACCACAGATGACGTGGCAAACAAACAAATCAACTAATGACATGTGTATTTTTTTTAATAAAAAGTGCCACCTATAATTATAATTTAAACATTAAAATAAAAATAGATACAATAAGAAAAGAAAAAAATTTAAACTTTCCTCTTCCTTCTCGTTTCCCCTTCCCCGTTCCTTTGTCCGAGTCCTAAACCTAAATGCCAACTTTTTGGACTTAAAATACGTTTCTGTTGCCTAAAAAAAATTACTTTTTTATATATAACGCGGTATTATACCGCGCTATAGTTTAACGGTGTTTCTGCCGTTAAAGTATGGCGCGGTATAATAACGCGTTATATATAGCGCGGTATTATACCATGTTATATATAGCGTTGTATCATAACGCGCTATACCTGTTTGTGGGCCCACCAATTAGTCTCATGCATTTAACTGACATAACTGTAATTCAAATATATATAGCACGATATTATACCGCGCTATACCTGTTTGTGGGCCCACCAATAAGTTTCCTGCGGTTAACTGACACAACAATAATTCAAATGAGTATAACGCGGTGTAATACCGCGGTATACATCAAAAAATTCAGCCCCCCGAGCTACACATTGCCTTATTTAAAGGCGTTAGGATTCTATGAAAATCCACTCAAAAAATATTCTAACTTCCATTCAAACTTTTCTTCTTGTTATCAAGCATTTTTTATAATGTCTGAAGAGTCAAAAATAAGGGTTTCATTATATTGGGAGGGGGGGGGGAGTGTGAGTTTGTAACGGAGAATAACTCTGTGAGGTATAGTTCATCTCCACAGTGTCATGTTAAATTGCCGCTTACAATGGAGTACGATAAATTGGTATTGTTGTTACGTAAACAAATGAGTGTGAGAAAACGTTCGGTGAACCTTAAAGTAGCCGGTAGATTTCCGTATTCTGTGACTCCGCAGGGGTTTGCTTGTTATTTTGAGTTTAACATCGAAGATGATGAAACTCTTAGAGATTTTTTGCGGATTTCGGATGAATACAGGGAATTTATTGTGATAAAATTATTGAAAATGTACGTTAAGGTTGAAGATGTTCCCAATAATGAGGTTGCGCATAGGACGGATAACCCCCAGTTATCGGGTGGTTATTCTGGAGCAGTTTTTGCCGGACAGATTCCGGATGAAAGAGTTTGCCTTGATTTAAACTTATCACCACCGGCGAATGAGCAACGAGGAAATAATTTCTCTCCTCTTTACATAATCCACAAGACGACTGGTAAACTTCAATTTTCCTTTCTGTTACGATGTTTATTTTTTGTTGAATTGAATTTGTATTAACATTCATATTTTCCACAGGGGGTACCGTCCGTATATGAATTTTACAAGTTATGACCCCACTCCTAGTTGGAATATGCGTAGTTCTGGCGTGTTGGATCACGGTGGTCCATCCGGGAGTCATCACCAACAAGAAAATGTCCATCATGGAATGTCAACACAGTACGACTTGTAAGTGAAGTGATACAGCTATATGTAAAGTATTTATCAATTTGAGTAGCTTATTATTTTGTTCTTTTTGTACAGTGAAAACGAGCAACTTGATGGTCCTGACCTCACTCAGTTGCCCGTAGACGACGTATTTACTCGTGATTTGGCAGATGCGCGGAATCAGGAAGATAATAGTAATTATGACAACAATGCCGATGAGTCTGGAGATGACACACCTGTCACGACCGGATTTTTCCCACCATCGGGCGTCGTGATGGCGCCTACTAACGGAGCTAGGCCAGCCATACATTAAACATTCACTATTCAACCTCAACAATATAATATACTAACAACAGTTAAAGAAATGCGGAAGACTTTAAGTTTAACAAAAGATATAAAAATGCGGAAGTTTGAAACACATCCCTACCCAAAATCTGGTGTCACTAGCTCACAGACTACTATAGAATACTACAACAAGTCTGAATGAAAGAAATACACATGTCCGTTTCGGTACAATGAAAACAAACTGAAATAAGGAAAGGGACTTCGGCCTGCGAACGCCAGCTAGGCTACCTCGAGAGTCCCTGGACTAAAGATAGCTCCCGGATAAGAATCCTACTGCTGCTGTCCAAAAGCTGCTCCTGGATCTGTGCACAAAGAAATGCACAGAGTGTAGCATCAGCACAACCTACCCCATGTGCTGGTAAGTGTCTGGCCTAACCTCGGCGAAGTAGTGACGAGGCTAGACAGGACTACCAAACCAACCTGTACAATTTTTTATATACAAATATGCAACAAAAGGAAAGAAAATACCGAAACTAAACAGTTAAAAGGGAGGGAAACATGCTGTGGGGAAAGTACAATTTGGATATAAAGTTCATTAGCGTAATTAAGAAATATGGCACAACAATAATTATCAAAGAATAAGAAATTCAATAGTTGCACGGCATCACCCTTCGTGCTTTTGCTCTCAATCTCACCCAAAGCAATCAAATAAAATGCACGACATCACCCTTCGTGCTTTCCCTCACATAGCTCTCATCTCATGGCACGGAATGACCCTTCATGCAAATATATCAAATCAGAGCATGGAATGTACCTTCGTGCATAAATAGTCAGAACATAGCACGGAATGACCCTTCGTGCAAATATAATCAAGAATAGCACGGAATGACCCTTCGTGCAATGTAATCAACATCACCCAAACAACAGTCACAACCAAACGGGCAAGAGGAATAAACAAGTAATATGAATTATCCCGGCAAGGGAATAACACAAATAACAACCAAGTCCCGGCAAGGGAACAATAACAATATCTTTCACAACCCGGCAAGGGCATTACTCACTGTAATCAAACCATCCCGGCAAGGGATTAATCACAATTCTTTTCAATACGTTCATCTTCTTACTCAATGGTATTTATCACTCGAGCCAATGCTCCGAAGTATTAATATTTCACAACTTATCCTCAAACTCTTCATTTGCAGAAAAACATGTTGTAGCTTAGAAGAGTTCCAAATTACCTCAAAGACAAATACAAACAAAGACCCACGGTCATGCTAGACTCCGGTGTATAGACACTCGTCACCACGCCTATACACCGCACTCGATCAATTAGCAAATAGCATTTATGATACTCTAATCCTATTCCCTCAAGCCAAAGTTAGATCAAACACTTACCTCGGTACGAGAATAGCAATCAAGCCTCTAACACCGCCTTTCCTCTAGAATTCGACTCCGGAACAATGATATCTAATCATAATTAATTCAATAATATCAAATGAGGCTCAACAACATAATCCCATAGCCTAGAAATGAATTTCCTACCATTCTTCCAAAAATAGCAAAATCCGACACCGGGCCCACATGGTCCAAACTCGAGGCTCGGACCAAATTCCAATCACCCATAACCCCACGAGTTCAAATATATAATTTGTTTCAAGATCCGACCCCAAATTGAGGTTGAATCACCCAAAAATCTAACTCTACCCAAAACCCTTAATTTACACCCTATATTACATGTTTTGGGTCTAGGAATTTGATAAATGATGATAGAAAATGAAGAAAACGAGTTAGATAATACTTACCCAAGAAACTTTGGTGAAGAAAAGCTCTAAAGATCGTCTATGGGCTGTGGAGAAGGTGAGTTCGTGTGAAAAATGGACTAAATCCCGAAGCTACTATTTCTGTAATTTAAAAATAACTGGGCAGAAAATTGCTCAATGCGATCGCGAAGCAAGTCATGCGATCGCATAGGGATATGAAGGTTGTCCATTGCGATCGCAGAAAGGGCAATGTGATCGCATAGAAGAAATAGGTCGGGCATCGCGATCGCGAACGGGACTATGCGATCGCGTAGAGGAAAAATGAAGGGCTTCTCAACTTAACACTATGCGATCGCAGAATGATCTACGCGATCGCATACAACAAAATAAACTCCTGAACAAGTTACACTATGCGATCGCGGACAAAGCTATGCGATCGCATAGAACAAACAGCTGGACAGCAGCAGACAGCAGATCTGCAACTTTTCTAAGGCTAAAACCATCCCAAAACACATCCGAATCACACCCGAGCCCTCGAGGCTCCTAACCAAACACATGGACTAACTCAACAATTCAAAGTTCATAAACCTTCAACTTTAGCTATTTAGGTCCGAAACATGTCAAACGACGTCCGATTTCGACCAAATTTCACAGGAAGCGCTTAACGCATATTTAAGACCTGTACCGGGCGTCGGAACCAAAATACGAGCCTGATACCTATATTGTTTTAACTCATTTTCATTTCCATTTTTCCTTATTAATTTCACAAAACAATTTATCAGAAAAATTCTTTTACCGGGGTTCTAGACCTCGGATTTCGACTCCGGACACATGCCTGAGTCCCATATTTTTCTATGGACCTCCCGGGACCGCACATCACGGGTCCGGGTCCGTTTACCCAAAATGTTGACCAAAGTCAACTATATCAATATTAATATCATAATTCACCAAATTTTTCACAGAATTCATATATTTTAACATAAAAATTTTCCGGCTTCGCGCCCGGAGTGCGCACGCAAATCGAGGCAACCAAAAGTGAGGTTTCCAAGGCCTCGGAAGCACAGAACGAATGAGGAAACAGGTGATGACCCTTTGGGTCGTCACAACACCCTTCCCTGACGAGGGTGATGATGAGGAGGAAGTGAATGTCGAACCTGAGTTGGCGAGGGAGCATGCTCCTCCACCTCCCGTCAGGTGCCTCAACGCCCCCTTGCTGGGGACCACCTCCTCGCCGGCCCCCACGACCCCGTGGGGCACCCCTGCTTCGTGGGGCGCCTCCAGCTCGTCCCGTTCCCTCGGGCGTGCGACAGACCTACCCCACTGGTGGTGCTCTGGCGCCACATAATCAGGGTCGTGATCTAAGCGCTCGCCCTGTCTGGATCGCTGCAGTGTCTGGAGAGCCAGCTTTGTCACTTGCCGGCCATACTCAGTGACCGCAGGATCGCCGGTATGCTGCTGCATCTGCAGTCCCAACTGGTAGAATAAATGATGACCAATAGTCTGCACAACATTTAAAATATTAATTACAGAACGCTATATAACACTTATAAGTAAGAATACCAACATACTAGTGCCTCGTGCCTCTCGGCGTATGGTGTGTACCGACCGCCAGCTTGATGAATGGGGTTCCCGATAAAAAGTCGGGTAACGCGGCGGTACCAGGACGTATATATCTGAATAGTCTCCGCCTGGATCTGTGAAGGTGGGGGCGGAATCAGGTCCTCTCGCCCCTCCCAAGTATGGACCTGCGCCTCTAGCCATGCTACAAATGCGTCATCCGCCCTCGAACGATCATCCCGCTGATAATGTAAAGCCTTCCATGTAGGCCCCCTCAGTATAGTCTGCGGACGGCCAAATTGGCAAAGTACCCGCTCTGTGGCATGATGCTCCACAATATCGAGGCACATCAGCGGGACGAAAGTGCTCCAAATCAGTCGGCCGACCGAGCAATAATCGGGCAAGCCAGCTATCAAGTTGTCGCTGTATGGCGTCCAGATGAACTATCAAATAATAACAAAAAAGTGAGTATGCGCAACACAAGTGATAATAAGTAAGTTTAGGTACACATTTACCTGTGCGCCCTCCGGCATGTCCAACACATCCCTGACAAGGGGGAGATTATGATGAGCATCAATGGCTCGGTAATTTCCACGCCGGAGAACCCACCTCATAGCTAGAGGGAGAAACAGAGGTTCTACATCCGGAGGTAATGGTGGTAGAGGTGGCTGCAACGGCATGAACCGCTCCTGGGCCCAAACCTAACATATAAGGTTGAGGTAAAGTTTAAGAAATTTTTTGACTAGATAGAATTA
This sequence comes from Nicotiana attenuata, assembly GCF_001879085.1. Taxonomy (NCBI): domain Eukaryota; kingdom Viridiplantae; phylum Streptophyta; class Magnoliopsida; order Solanales; family Solanaceae; genus Nicotiana; species Nicotiana attenuata. Next base: position 245,091 of record NW_017671271.1, on the reverse strand, counting down.
GAAGTAATGAACAAAGTATTCGAATATGTTGTCACCTGTAAAAGCGGCAGAAAACCACATATGTCGCTCTGGGTGACCATACTTGCCCGGCACATATTCCTGTACAGGTAAGCGAGAACAGCAGCACCCCAGCTGTACTGGGGTAAATCATCTAGCTGCTGAAGATGATGTAGAAATCGCAAACTCACTAGATTTCCCAAAGTGTTCGGGAACAAGACACCCCCAAAAAAGAAGGAGCAGCACCAACCTCGTGTACCGGTGAATATGTAGATCATCTGTCTCGCCGGTGATGTCGGGGTGCAATATCTCCAAATGTTGTCTAATAGCTGTCAAAGTCAAGTGACTGGCCCCTGAAGTTGTAGTCTCAACCTGTGGCCTGAAACCAGTGAACTGCTACAGCAAGTCCAAATACTGGGCACGCGACATAGATCTCATATACTGAACCAGTGCAATGGCCAGTCCATCAGCAGGCAGCCCATATAAAACCTCAACATCCTGCAGCGTGATGGTGGCCTCGCCAATTGGCAGGTGGAAAGTGTGCGTCTCCGGTCGCCACCGCTCTATCAAGGCCGTGATCAGAGACCAGTCGAGGTGCAGCCGCCCAATCTAAAAAATCCTATAGAAGCCCGTATCCCACAGGCGCTGGACTACACGGGGATGGAAATCTCTGCGCCTCATAAAGTCCCACAAGTCGTCCACTCTCCTGGCGCGGAGAGTTTGGTCCAGTAGCTCTCCCTCCCATACGTAGGCGGACCTATGATCGCCTTGTAACACTAATAGCTCATCGGAGAAAGGTCCAGGATGCATAGGTGGCACGTCCATGTCGTCTACTGTAAATTAAACAATATTAATTGTTTGTTTGTTTTGAAAATTAAATAATTAATTTTTAATTGGACAGCGTATATATCTATGGGTTCCAGGCTCGATATTTGAGGCCCAGTACAACCAAGCTTTCCTGAATTCTTATGTGTGTCAATTTTTCAATTTTTTTCATAATTTGTGTGTTTGTTTTATAAATTAAATAATTGATTTTTAATTGGACAACGTATATCTATGGGTTCCATGCTCGATATTTAAGGCTCAGTACCACCAAACTTCCCTAAATTCTTATGTGTGTCAATTTCAATATTTTTAGAATTTTGTGTGTTCGTTTTGTTTTGTAAATAATTAATATTTAATTATTTATTTGAACAGAGTATATACCTATGGGTTCCAGGCTCGATATTTGAGGCCCAGTAGCACCAAGCTTTCCTGAACTCTTATGTGTGTCAATTTCAATATTTTTAGAATTTTGTGTGTTTGTTATGAAAATTAAATAATTAATTTTTAATTGGACAGCGTATATATCTACGGGTTCTAGGCTCGATATTTGAGGCACAGTACCACCAAACTTTCCCGAATTCTTATGTGTGTCAATTTTAATTTTTTTCATAATTTTGCGTGTTTGTTTTATAAATTAAATAATTAATTTTTGTAAATTATAATTGGACAGAGTTTGTGTTTGATCTATCAATATAGTAGATACTTAAACTACAGAGATTCTACGCTAAAAGGCTCTATATTTTACTACACTAAAAGGCTCTATATTTTACTACGCTAAAAGACTCTATATTTTACAACGCTAAAAGGTTCTATATTTTACTACGACTATAAGGGCACTAGTCTTTAAGCAAATAAATAATCTAAACTATATAAAAACAACAAACATATTTTAATAACATAACATTCACGAAATTACATATAAAACAGTAAAAGAAATTTATGAACATTTTTATTAACAAGAAAAATTATTTCTCAACTTTTTACTATTTTTTTTAAAACACTAATATCTTAATCCGGATAAAAATAACATACTAATTCAATCGCAAAGAAAATACAAAACAACATGGAAACACATTCAAGACAACTAATATGCATTATTATACGAGTTCCGACATAAACTAAATCGGAATATCTCGATTTATGTTTTTAGAAAAGTCAGAAAATTAAAATTTTGAGCCGGAAATGAGGAAACCACAACAATAGAAGGCTTGGGTTGGATGCGGGACCTACAATCTTATCTTTTTGTGTGACGGGTGGGGTCCACTCGGAATTTTTTTCGGTCTTACTTCCCCTTCCATTCTCTTTTCTTCTTATTCCTAATCATATTACCACCCTCTTCCCAGGTTCTTCTTCCTCTCGTCTCTCTCCTTTTCTTTTTTTAATTTTTTCTGGCTATGTAGATTGCCGGAAAAGTTTTCCGGTCAGCATTGCCAACCTACTCTTCTTCTTCCTCCTCCTATGAAAACACTTTTGTGGTGTGGAGAAGATGATTCCACTAGCTCTGTAAGAGAGATTCAGCCGATTGTGAATTTTCTTTTAGTAGTATAATTGCAGAAGTTAACAATCTGGGTATTACTACAATCTGGGTTTTACATATTATTTATACATTAGTTTGTTGTCGAAAATTTTGTTACATTGCCTTTAATCTTTGGACAGATTCATAAGCTGATCTATAGTGTTTTAATGGTGAATGAAAAGTTGAAGAAGAAGAAGTAGCATGAGGAAAAGGGTGAAATCGTGGGACCCACATAAGTTAAGAAAAGATTAAAACATAAATTTACGTGACTCACGCGCTCAAATTTGTTTGAGAGACAAACACTTTGCCAAGTTAGCGTCGGGTATCCAGGAGATACACCGGGAGCAAGTTGAGATGTCTACATGATCACCTGGTAAGTTGGAGTGTGAGATAGATATTTGGGGCCAATTTTAGGTGTCTGTTGGTGTATTTTGCCTCAATTTAATAAAGAGTTCTTTTATTATATTTAAGGGAGAGGGGAGAATTATAAGGTCCGGAATAGTATCTTCTCCAATCTCCAGTAAAGTAAAATCTTGATAGTCAATCAACTATAAATATTTTCCAAAATGAATATAGATTGAAGTTTTTTTTATATTTATATTAGTATTAGAATACGCGCGTTACGCGTGTACTTTAGTTCCAATGAGCAAATTATTTTTAAAAAATCGCACAAATATTAGTATTAAAAATTATGTTGGAGTTATAATTGAAAGTACAATTAAATAAATTAAAATTAAAACTTTTGGAGCTAGAGCACACAAGGGATTGCGTCCTGTATTAGTTTTGGGGTGTGGCCATCGGCATAGCCGTGCGAGTAATATTTTTCAAATTTAGTTCTCCGTTATAAATAGAATTCTATTTATGGTGAATGTCTATATTTAGAGAGATTATAGGGTTTATTACTTGGTGGCTAAGTCACCATCTCCCTATAAATAGAGGGATCCTATTCCATTGTAATTTATCCCAAAATTCAATAAGAATTCTCTCCCTCTACTTTTCTCTGCAATACTCTTCTTCTTCTTTTATTGTTTTATAACACGTTATCAGCACGAGACTCTAACCAATTGAGTAGAAGCTTTGAGATTGAGCATAATGATTGTCAATTATTCTATGAACTTCCTTCATGATTAAATTCTAGATTTAAGGTAAGTATTTTACTTTATTTTTCAATTTTAAATTCTTGAAATTCTATAATTTGATTTTATATACAAGCAAAGACGATAAATTTTGTTTGCAACTCTAATGGAGTTTGAAAGAAATTATAACCACCCAAAGTGGTAAAATTTCTATGCCTTGCCATGATTAAATTCATGTATGATTGTGGGCAAAGAATTGAAAACCCGTCCCATGCTCCATTCTCATTCCCTTTAGAAAATGTGATAGCAGTATGTGATAAGTCTGAAAGAAGACAAAATTATTACTATGAAGGTATCAATGGATGTGGACGTGGCAATAGACGAAATTATAATCGTCATCATTGTGATACTGAGAATAATAAGGATTCTTAAAATAATCCTTCACTATGTGAAAGTAATATTTGTCATCAATTTGACATGAGACTTTATAAAGCACATATAGATGATTAT